>NC_080670.1:126940553-127216007 GCF_030247195.1 Topomyia yanbarensis | reverse complement strand
TAATATTTTATAAATTTAAAAATTTCACCTTATAAATTTATATTAAAATTATTTAATTACAATTTAACTATTAACAAAAAAATTTATTTGTATTATTTGTATAACCGCGGTAGCTGGCACAAATTTTACCAATACTTTATATTATTACTAAAACAAAACTTCTTTTTTATTTAATATTAATTACTGCGATTATATTAAAATAAAATAATTTATTAAAAATTAATTTTAATTCACAAAAAAATTTACATGTAAAATAAAATAAAAATAAAAAAATTAACTAAAATAAAATAATATATTATATAAAACAAATTAATTATAATTTATATATTATTAATTAAATAAATATCTTAAATAATTATATATATATATATATATATATATATATATATATATATATATATATATATATTATATATATATATATATATATATATATATATATATATATATATATATATATATATATATATATATATATATATATATATATATATATATATATATATATATATATTAATTTTAATTTAACAATAAAATAATTAATATTAAAAAATAATAGTGCATTCCTCCCTAAAATAGTATCTTACTATTTAACATAAATAATTAATCCCCTAAATTAATTTATTTATAACCAATAAATAACTTAACCCCCTAAATTAAATTTTTTTATTATATAAAACATATTAATTATAATTTATATATTATTAATTAAATAAATATCTTAAATAATTATATATATATATATATATATATATATATATATATATATATATATATATATATATATATATATATATATATATATATATATATATATATATATATATATATATATATATATATATATATATATATATATATATATATATATATATATATATATATATATATATATATATATATATATATATATATATATATATATATAATTATTTAAGATATTTATTTAATTAATAATATATAAATTATAATTAATATGTTTTATATAATAAAAAAAAATTAATTTAGGGGATTAATTATTTATGTTAAATAGTAAGATGCTATTTTAGGGAGGAATGCACTATTATTTTTTAATATTAATTATTTTATTGTTAAATTAAAATTAATATATATATATATATATAATTATTTAAGATATTTATTTAATTAATAATATATAAATTATAATTAATTTGTTTTATATAATATATTATTTTATTTTAGTTAATTTTTTTATTTTTATTTTATTTTACATGTAAATTTTTTGTGAATTAAAATTAATTTTTAATAAATTATTTTATTTTAATATAATCGCAGTAATTAATATTAAATAAAAAAGAAGTTTTTGTTTTAGTAATAATATAAAGTATTGGTAAAATTTGTGCCAGCTACCGCGGTTATACAAATAATACAAATAAAATTTTTTGTTAATAGTTAAATTGTAATTAAATAATTTTAATATAAATTTATAAGGTGAAATTTTTAAATTTATAAAATATTAATATAAAAATAATTGAAGCTTTAAACTTTTATAAATAAACTAGGATTAGATACCCTATTATAAAATATATATATATATATATATATATATATATATATATATATATATATATATATATATATATATATATATATATATATATATATATATATATATATATATATATATATATATATATATATATATATATATATATATATATATATATATATATATATATATATATATATATATATATATATATATATATAAATTATTAAAGTAGTATTAGTTATATTCTTGAAATTTAACAAATTTGGCGGTATTTTAGTCTATTCAGAGGAATCTGTTCTGTAATTGATAATCCACAATGTACCTTACTTAAATTTTTAAAATTTGTATATCGTCGTCATCAGAATATATTATAAGATATAATTTTCTAAATATTTAATAAAATAAAATGTCAGATCAAGGTGCAGTTTATATTTAAGTAGAAATGGATTACAATAAATTTATTTAAAATGGAAAATTTTTTGAAATAAAAATTTGAAAGTGGATTTGATAGTAGTATAAAATAGATTATTTATATGATTTTAGCTCTAAAATATGTACATATCGCCCATCGTTCTTATTTTTAAAATAAGATAAGTTGTAACATAGTAGATGTACTGGAAAGTGTATCTAGAATGACAATTTAAAGCTTAAATAATAAAGTATTTCATTTACATTGAAAAGAAATTTGTGTAATTCAATTTAAATTGAATAAATTTTATTTATTAATTTTTTTTATTTTATTTATTTATTAATAAAAATAATTTTATTGATATAAGTTTAAGTATTTTTTAAAGAAAAAATATTTATTAATTATAGTATATTTGTATTGTAAAAGAAAATTGAAATAATTTGAAAAATTTTTATTTTAAAAGAAGATTTAATTTATTGTACCTTGGGTATCAAGGTTTATTAATTAATTAATTATTATATAAATTTTTCTTGAATTTTAAAGATTTAATTATATATAAAAATTACTGTGGAATAATTATTTTTAATATATAATTAGAAATGAAATGTTAATCGTTTTAAAATATATCTAGTTTTTTAAGAAATAAATTTAATTTAGATTTATTAAAAAATATTTTAATTTAATTAAAATATTTTTTTAATAAAATTAATATTTTAAGGGATTAGCCTTAAAATAAATTTTTATATTTTATTTAAATTAATAATAAGTGTAAGTTTAAAAATAGCTATCATTAATAAATTTATTATTATTTAAAAATCAATGTGAATCCTACGATTTAATAAGTTGAAGAGACATTACGGTTCGATGCCGACATATGGAGGAGTTCGCCCCCAGAAGTAATACCGAGAGGTAGTTCCTGGGAGGAATGATGGCGGAGCCCAATGGAGTTTAGTCGGTATTAATGGCTGGTCACCATTCGAGTCCGACACGCCCCCAGTGCACCCCGTGTGGTAGATTGGGCCCTACCAATAGCACGTGTACTGGGCTAGGACATAAAGGTCTTCTCCATTGTAAAAAAAATATGGAGGAGTTCGTGAAAAACATCTCTTTCGCACTCAATTGTTAGGAGACACCGAAATCACAGAGGAACGCGTTGAGAAGTGAGAAGAGCTGTTGATGGAATTCGGAAAGCATAAGTCCAAGTTGCTCAAGAGAAACCCATGACGTCTAAGGGATTTCAGTATTTGAAGCGATACATATGCACAAGGGCAACGACATCCGGGTGAGAGATTTCCAATTTAATTGCAAAATGTGACATTCTATTACATTTTGTAAAGCTTATTCTCTTATTTCTGTTTGATTAGGATTAATTTGGGCTCTCAGCTGTGATTCTAAGCCAGTGATGCCACGAAGGGCGCCTTTACCATTTTCTTAATTGTCATATAGACGAATTTCGCGCCAACTCGAGAGCGAGTAAAGGCGCTTTATCCTACGCTTAACAGCCAGGGCAAGGTGTAAATATCTCTGTCCCAACCCAAAAGACCAAAGGAGTGACATTAACCTTCTTAGCAAAGTTACTCCCAACGATTTATCGTATCCCCTTCAAACGGAGACGGTTGGTACGGTTATCCTCGTTTCTTCCTATTTTAAGATTCAAAACGATTGGTCAATCAAATTATTCATTAATTGAATTATTTGAATTATTTGATTGCCGTTTAATTTTGAATCATCTTTAAACCAAACTCTGCACAGTAGGCCTGGCCGTTTTAATATTTGCGACATATTTAAATATGCTTCAAATATAAATATTGACAAGAAAAACACTATAGAATAATTGTAGTGTTTTCCAGGATGCTTTTCAATACTGGCTGTGTAAGGGGTAGAATAGAATAGAATAGATTAGGGCTCTTTGTGACCGGTTCTATAATTTTTTTACTACAATTTGCTTGCAATGAAATGCAAAATTTTTGAAAAAGCTAATGTTTTCATAAATTGTCACGCGATAGAACAATACAGAATTAATTCTGCACAAAAGAAATGAAAACCCGAGTATGGTGATCACAATGGTCAAACCTTTATATGTGCAGTACAAACAGATTTTATGTAGGGAAGACTGGGGCTGGTTGGCCGAGTTTCGCTTTCGGAATTTCTGGACTCATTCTGGTTAGACTTTTTGAGAAGCGGTGTGTGCTGTCATGAAGATACAACCTTTGAGCACATATATAATTTTTTTCATTCATGTTATTAGCAAACAAATGCGAAAAGAAAAATCGGCCAACCAACCCCATGGCTGGGGTAGGTTGGCCGAGTTTGGAAAAATAAGTTAAACACGTCAAATGTATCAGTGCAAAACTTTTAATTAAAAAAAACATCGTTTTTTCGTATATAGATAAGGAAAATAAAATCAACTCTTCACTTTTTAGTCCTTTTATACTTTTTGGACTTAATTGTGGCAGCTTTAGTGAACTTTATACCAGCTCTCGCTGATTTTTTTCCTCCGCCAGCGTACGCTTACGTTTGATTTCATTTTTCTGCTCCTCGAGTACTGCTTTTATTGAGGAATCGGTCAAAATTTGAGTCGATCGGCGTTTACGACCTTGCCACTTCTTCGAATCAGATCGTGCACTCGCCTAGAGAAGAGGTTTGACGTCTTTAGAGAGCCTTACATCTGCAGCAGATTCTATGCCAATGGACAAGTTTTGTTCGGGGTTGGGTCGATCTGAGACAAATCCTGCCAGAATCTCCTCAGGAGGAAAAATAATTTGAGGATTGAAGACTTTGAAACCAGCTTGGCATTTAATTCATAAAATATCGGAATCAACTTTTTTATAAAAAATTTCCGACTATTAATGATTCTAATCTCTTATTTCAATTTGGTAATAATTTTAAATTATTTTTACTACTTATTTCTCCTTATAATCATCAATATTAGCAAAATATCAAATTTTGCTTTGAAAAAGGTTGGCATTTCACAAATATCAAAGTGCACATTACTCTACACTACATTTACAACTCGGCCAACCTACCCCAATGTATATTGTCGAGAACAATCACGATTTACACAACAAATATAAGGTTACACTGGTAACCGTTATACCATTTTGTTGGGTTTTGAATACCCTTTCCAGCAGTACCAAGTTATTGGAAATCAGATGTAAATTGATTAGCGTTACACATATTATTTTTCAGAAACATAAATTTACTCACAAGTGCCGAAAAAAGAATAAACGTGCTCCTGTACAAACGACACCACCAAAACACCTGAAATTACGTCGGTACATTGGTGACCTAATACCCCACCAAAATCACTATAGAGGTCGCTACTGCGCATAATAGTCTTTTCATAAAAGGCACTCGGCCAACCTGCCCCTTCGGCCAACCAGCCCCTGTCACCCCTAATGTTTGTCTGCTGTCCTGAAGGTGCCATTGTGTTGTCGAAGCGATGTCATCGTTTTCGTATAGGGCTATCAAGCAATCGAGCTGGACCGTAAAGCAAAACATTATGGCTAAAACCGCGGGTCTGAAAGATGTATGGTCAGGATCTGAACAAATTCAATAAATGCATCTGAAAGGGTAATGAAAATTTGATTTTAAACAGCTTCCGGGACAGATCACAAATTTCCAAGAAGTATAAAATTGTTGTTGCAGACAAGTTTGCCGGAAAAAGTGTATGATCTGGCAGTAAATTTTCAGTTATGGCCGTTAGAGTCCGATTTTCATCAAAACCTACAATATGAACCGAGTTATACATTTACGATAGTAGTAAAAAATCTAGTGATTAATTGGGTCCCTCCCAAGTTTTTGCCAGATTTGGCGAGTAGCTACTACAGTAAGAATGCGCCATAGCAGTACCGGGATAATGACGTCAACGTCCTTGAGAATAGGATGAAATCCCCAAACTGCCCGGAATTCCATCCAATCCAAATCTATACACTCTATAAATATTGGGGTGGGGCATTGTTACATGGAAAAATGTAATCATAGTCAAATCAACCGAGCACAGCACTTTTTTGGTTCCTTTTGGGGTCCCAAACAACTGTGCAAAATTTGGGGTCGATTGGTGTTGACCCGGCGTAGCGCATTGCAATTGAAATTTGTATGGAGATTAGTATGGGAAAACCTACATTTTTGCATTTTTAATTCTACAGACTACAATTCTTCCTGTAGTGTGCCAACAAATAAATAAAAGTATAGTTCAGGATATGCTGAACAACTTTGCAGAAGGATGTATGGTGTTAGAATGTCTCTAAGCCAAGTTATAGCTGTTCAAAGTTCGATACATCGAATTAAATGCCAAAAATCATTTTTATTGCCAACACTGCCGGTGTACCAATGGTATTTCATATAGCATTCCTAAATAACATTATATATTTTAGTTTTACCACATTGATATGTTTGGATGAATTATTCAAAAGCCTTAGCTCAATTTCATGAGCGTAGGTAGTTGAGCAATGGGGCGTAGTTAGGGGGGGGACTTTAATATGTAGAAACTCGAACTGAAATGTTGTCGAGTTGGAATGTTCAGATGAATTATTTCAAAACAATTACACAATGTCCTACGCATAATAGTAACGATGAAATAAAACATACTGTATCCCTTTGCCTTGACTTTTATCAATAGAAGTTACGTTACAGACTGAATCAATTGATGTCGAGTTGATATGTCAGAGGATTGCATTTATTATGTTTCAGTTTAATAGGCACTATGATTGATGGGATGCTCATTTCGATGCTGTTAGATCACCTGAAGCAAAATTTGTTGTAGGGATCTGGTGGATTTCATGTTGAAATCCAGAAATTAGCTTCACGCCTCGTGATCGAACAGCATAGAAATGAGCATGCTATCAAATCATAATGCGTATTAAACCGAAATATAATCCTCTGACATATCAAATCGACATCAGTTGATTCAGTCTGCAACGTAACTTCTATTGATAAAAGTCAAGGCAAAGCGAGGCAGTATGTTTTATTTCATCGTTACTATTATGCGTAGGACATTGTGTAAATGTTTTGAAATAATTCATCTGAACATTCCAAATCGACAACATTTCAGTTCGAATTTCTACATATTAAAGCCTCCCCCCATCCCCCCTCACTACGCCCCATTGCTCAACTACCTACGCTCATGAAATTGAGCTAAGACTTTTGAATAATTCATCCAAACATATCAATGTGGTAAAACTAAAATATATAATGTTATTTTGGAATGCTATATGAAATATCATTGGTACACCGGCAGTGTTGGCAATAAAAATGATTTTTGGCATTTAATTCGATGTATCGAACTTTGAACAGCTATAACATGGCTTAGAGACATTCTAACATCATACATCCTTCGGTAAAGTTGTTCAGCATATCCTGGACTACACTTCTATCTATTTGTTTGCATACTAAAGGAAGAATTGTAGTCTGTAGAATTAAAAATGCAAAAATGTAGGTTTTCCCATACTAATCTCCATACAAATTTCAAACGCAATGCGCTACGCCGGGTCAACACCAATCGACCCCAAATTTTGCACAGTTGTTTGGGACCCCAAAAGGAACCAAAAAAGTGGTGTGCTGAAAAAACAATCATTTTGCCCCATCCTAATAAATATACAAAATTGAAACATAGCTAAGGATGCTAATTCAATGACCAGATACTGGAAAAAGTAGCCCGAAGCTCAAATTTTTATTCGATACGAATAAAAACCGCAAAAACTTACAATGCATAGTGCACAGAAAAAAAATATTTTGTAATTTTAAGTTTATTTTCATGCACATATTTGGAGCATGAATATAAATATAAAATTAAGTTCCACCACAAACACACACGACTTGTCGTGCTTTCTTCAACGAATTTTATTATAATTTTACACGTGGATTGAAAATTACAGTTTCTTTAAACGGAAAACCAATGCGCTTCTTATGTATTTTTACTCGAAAACTGCTGTAAAATGAATGACATGTAATATTACACGAATGAAAGTGTAAAATTGTATGCTGTTTGGTGCTCCAATTGATTTTAACGTAATTTTCAATCAAATTTTCGATTCAATCGTTGTATGTTTACATTCGTATTGATTTACATGTCATTTAAATTTCATTATTTTTTGGTGTGTGGTTCCATTCCTTAAGAGAAGGGGTCATGAATATGTGAAATGCAAATATCGCTACTAAACTATATTTCTTTAGTAAATGTTGGGTAGCTGAATACGAATTTCACATTAAAAATTGATTGCATCCACCTAACAGTGTGATATGGCCTTTCTTATTACACTAATCATTCAAATTTAATTAACATTACTTTTTGCTCTAACATTTTTTAGAGTATCAAATAGTACATTTTTTGATGTTGTTCGTGATTGCACACGACAAAATTTCAAATTAATTGTGAATGTTTCCCTAAAAATTTTTACGAATGCAACGTGTTTTAGCAACCGTAAAAATAAAGCTTTTCGCATAAATTAAAAATATCCTTATTACGGTACAAATAATTTTAAAATAGAGCAACAGTTCATGACTTCAAATTTATTTGTGAATTGGAACTACGGATATGGTATGAATCGCAATGGACTTTCTCGAAAAATCCTCATTCGAGATCATCGTTGTGGTACGAAGTAGAGTGAGCCGTACATCGAATATTCTATTCTGACATGTGTTTCAAAAGGTTGCGTCCAATAAATTAATATAACTCAAGTTGTAATGATCCGATTGAAAAGAAATTTTGTGAAAATAATAATTAAGCTATATAATTTCAAGATCTGAAGCATTAATAAATAATATATTTTTAAAATGTTAAATGAATTTTTTCGTCTTGTACTAATTCGTCAAACATATACAACATCTTAGAATTTCCAGGCATTCTGGGCGCAGACATGCGCAGCTGAAGCCTAGTTTAAAAGAAACTGAATAGTCTAAAAAAAGAAAAATTCGCGAGGGATATCGAAGGAAAAAGTTAGTTAAAGCCAAATTCAAAATTTTTAGTTAAATTCTTCGAATACATAGTCATCTTTCTGCACTCCATATCCACCTAAACCCGATAATTATCGTTCAATACACAGCTATTAGTAACATTGTCCGATAAAAATACTAATATTGATAACTACAGTTCGACAAATAAAATTCTGACGAGCAATCAATATTATTTAATTTATCGGTATATAGCGAACCATCCTAAGTATTCATTTATATATTAAAAAATCAGTTCATTATTACTAAAATCAAGTTTGAAACAAAAAAACAGATTTAATCCACCTAGCAGTGAGATGAGACATTTCTTACACATTTCACTATTGGATTAGTTTGCAGAACTCACGAGAAGTAGGCACCCAACTAGAGGTGGGATGAAAACAGTTTCTAGTCTTGTACGAATAAAATCTCGAATAAACTGAATAAATTATAGAAATCAACAAAACGACCGAAGTAAAAAAGTAAAGCAAAAAATGAAATAATAAGTTTTTAAATTCATAAAAAAGTAGAAAAATTAATATAGATCAAAATTATAAAATAAACGAATCAAATTAGATTAGGTTATTGAATAAAAATTAAGATATTTGGAAATAGTTATAAGATTAATAAAATAAATTGACTTATACTAACAAATTGAATGAAATATAACGAATGACTGAACATGAAATGCAAAAAATTAAAGATATGAATAAAATGAATCAAAAGAATCAAATGAATCAAATGAATCAAATGAATCAAATGAATCAAATGAATCAAATGAATCAAATGAATCAAATGAATCAAATGAATCAAATGAATCAAATGAATCAAATGAATCAAATGAATCAAATGAATCAAATGAATCAAATGAATCAAATGAATCAAATGAATCAAATGAATCAAATGAATCAAATGAATCAAATGAATCAAATGAATCAAATGAATCAAATGAATCAAATGAATCAAATGAATCAAATGAATCAAATGAATCAAGTAAATCAAATGAATTAAATTAATCAAATAAATCAAATGAATCAAATGAATCAAATAAATCAAATGAATAAAATGAATCAAATGAATCAAATGAATCAAATGAATCAAATGAATCAAATGAATCAAATGAATCAAATGAATCAAATGAATCAAATGAATCAAATGAATCAAATGAATCAAATGAATCAAATGAATCAAATGAATCAAATGAATCAAATGAATCAAATGAATCAAATGAATCAAATGAATCAAATGAATCAAATGAATCAAATGAATCAAATAAATCAAATGAATCAAATGAATCAAATGAAGCAAATGAAGCAAATGAAGCAAATGAAGCAAATGATGCAAATGAAGCAAATGAAGCAAATGAAGCAAATGAAGCAAATGAAGCAAATGAAGCAAATGAAGCAAATGAAGCAAATGAAGCAAATGAAGCAAATGAAGCAAATGAAGCAAATGAAGCAAATAAAGCAAATAAAGCAAATGAGGCAAATGAGGCAAATGAGGCAAATGAGGCAAATGAAGCAAATGAAGCAAATGAAGCAAATGAAGCAAATGAAGCAAATGAAGCAAATGAAGCAAATGAAGCAAATGAAGCAAATGAAGCAAATGAAGCAAATGAAGCAAATGAATCAAATGAATCAAATGAATCAAATGAATCAAATGAATCAAATGAATCAAATGAATCAAATGAATCAAATGAATCAAATGAATCAAATGAATCAAATGAATCAAATGAATCAAATGAATCAAATGAATCAAATGAATCAAATAAATCAAATATATCAACTGAATCAAATGATTCATATGAATGAAATAAATCACATGAATCACACGAATCAAATGAATCAAATAAATCAAACGAATCAAATGAATCAAATGAATCAAATGATTCATATGACTGAAATGAATCACATGAATCACACGAATCAAATGAATCAAATAAATCAAATGAATCAAATGAATCAAATGAATCAAATGAATCAAATGAATCAAATGAATCAAATGAATCAAATGAATCAAATGAATCAAATGAATCAAATGAATCAAATGAATCAAATGAATCAAATGAATCAAATGAATCAAATGAATCAAATGAATCAAATGAATCAAATGAATCAAATGAATCAAATGAATCAAATGAATCAAATGAATCAAATGAATCAAATGAATCAAATGAATCAAATGAATCAAATGAATCAAATGAATCAAATGAATCAAATGAATCAAATGAATCAAATGAATCAAATGAATCAAATGAATCAAATGAATCAAATGAATCAAATGAATCAAATGAATCAAATGAATCAAATGAATCAAATGAATCAAATGAATCAAATGAATCAAATGAATCAAATGAATCAAATGAATCAAATGAATCAAATGAATCAAATGAATCAAATGAATCAAATGAATCAAATGAATCAAATGAATCAAATGAATCAAATGAATCAAATGAATCAAATGAATCAAATGAATCAAATGAATCAAATGAATCAAATGAATCAAATGAATCAAATGAATCAAATGAATCAAATGAATCAAATGAATCAAATGAATCAAATGAATCAAATGAATCAAATGAATCAAATGAATCAAATGAATCAAATGAATCAAATGAATCAAATGAATCAAATGAATCAAATGAATCAAATGAATCAAATGAATCAAATGAATCAAATGAATCAAATTAAACAAAGGAATCAAATGAGTCAAATTGATTCAATTCATCCAGTGAATACAATTAACCAAATTAAAGAAATGGATCAAATGAATGAAAAGAATTGATGAACAAAATGAGTAAAGTGTAAAATAAATGAAATGCATAAATAAAACAAACGAATCAAATAAACAAAATGAGCTGAAGTGATAAAATGAATAAAAAGAGGAAAATGAGCAGAATTAAATGCATTGATTAAAATGAAAAATTGAACAATGGTAAAAGGTTATAAATTAATATAAAGAAATAAATTGAATCAGATAAATTATTTGGATGAAGTGATTAAAACTGAAAAAGTAGTCAGATTATTAAAATGAAGAAACTGAACAAAATGAATAAACTGGAAAAAAAAGGAATAAAATGCATACAATGAAAACAATGAATAAAATAAGTTAAATGAATGATATGAGTAAAATGCACAAAAATAATAAACTGATCAGAGTGAATCCAAAGAATGAAACGAATAAAATAAGTAAAATGAACGCAGATGAACAAAACGAATAAAAGATGCTGAATAAAATAATTGAAATGAAATGGCCATATATTTGAAGCTAAAAACATTTTTGAATAAAGAAAATGAATAATCCGGAAATTTTGGAATTTGAGAACCATTGCATCAGAAAGTTTTGAAATGTTTTTGAAAATACCATCTTCTGAGAAAAGGCTAATAAATATGCAATGGACTTTCTAGGGCTTCCATCTTTTTTTTTTGGTTTTATTCTTTTTGTTTTCATGCTTCTTTACTTGACGCGTCGTTTTAAGATTATCTGGTGTTTCTACTTTATTGTTGGACCTTAATTAGTTATCAGGAACCTGGAGCGTTCAATTTGCTTTGGAATTCGAAGTTTACTTTTTGGTCACATATTCCCGAAAAAAAGATTTATGTATTGAATAGAATTTACTGGTCCAGTATTTTAATGCGCAGTTGAATATAGCAAAGTTAGACAAGGTCACATGCGCTTTCAAGCCCCTTGAACAGAGAACGACAGGAAGAATGCGATTCGTGAATGAGACAGGTAGATATTTAAAAGTTTTTATTTGCATTGAAGTAAATAGTGTGAAATGTCTAGACTATGTCGATAGCATAAAAGCCGTGCATTCAGTTGATTGCAATGCAGTCTCTTTCCATTCATCCTTATAGCTTTCATATTGTTTCGTTCGGAATTCTCGTGCAGGGAATATAGATAAATAAGTCCTATACACACCAATACTGTGAAAAAGAAATGGTTCAAACTACTCAGTATATCCAAATATGGACGACGATAAGTTAGAAGACACATTGTAGTTGCATCCCCCATCGAGAGTGGGTACTTTGGGAGACTTCTTTCCCTGGATCTAATTTGTGGATATTTTTGGTCTTTGATCCGTTATTTTTCATGAAAGTTCGTACCAATACAACGAATGTGCAGCTGATACAACTCATGGTTCATTCGCCTGCGCCACGTTCCGTCTTCCATCTGCACTCCACCATAGATGGTACGCAACACCTTTCGTTCGAAAACTCCAAGGGCGCGTTGGTCCTCCACGAACATAGTTCAGGTCTCGTGGCCGCAGAGGACCACCGATCTAATCAGCGTCTTGTAGATAATCAACTTCGTGCGGCGGCGAATTTTGTTCGACCGGAGCGTCCTCCGGAGTTCAAAGTAGGCACGATTTCCCGCCAAGATCCGTCTCTGAATTTCTCTGCTGTTATCATTGTTGTCGGTTACCAGTGAGCCCAAATACATGATAGAAGAGAAACAGAGAGAGAGAGAGAGAGAGAGAGAGAGAGAGAGAGAGAGAGAGAGAGAGAGAGAGATAGAGAGAGAGAGAGAGAGAGAGAGAGAGAGAGAGAGCGTGATGGGGGGGGGGGGGCGTGTGAGGAATGGTAAATGTTGGTTAATGCAGTGATATTATTTTTATAGGTATATTATTATGATATATTGATTTCTTATATTCTTATCATAAATAATGTAAGTAGTAATTTTTGCGCCATAACCAGTATAACCTAAGTCTTGCAAAAGAGCTAAATTTTCGCTAGATTTTTGGGCTTCAAACATACTTACTACTTTACTTTCGGTGACGCCACGAGTATAATTATATGAGAAATCTTTTATTTCACTATTAGGTGAATTACTTGTTGATCTGTTTATTGATATACCATCCAACATTTACCTCATGATTGAACGCAATGCCTAATCCAAGGGATAAATACTTTAACTCACTGTTTCTTTATCAACACATTATTTTATCTTTGAAGTGAACTTATATATCGATTTTTAAGAAATAGTTAATTTATTATAAAGGTAATTCACAAAATGTTCTCAACATCGTATTCCTTGAATCACGTAGATGTGTTTTCATACCCCGATATTCAAAATCGGTTTAGTTTTGCCCCTAAAACACCAGTAAAGCAATACTCTGTATGAAACAATCTCATTTTTAGTTAGGGGAAATTGGTAAGCGAGGACTAAAAATACTAAATGTTTAATATCTCCGCCGCTCGTGCACGAATTTTAACAATCTATAGCTTGTTAGAAAGGTATTTTTACAAGCTTTCTATTTATTTGCAGTTTGTGGGACAATATTATATTGTTCGGAAATTATTTGCGAAAAACCTGCTGTTTTTTGACAAAATCGTCCATATCTCAGAAAGTAAACAACATATCGAAAATCAAAAATAATAGTGTCAAATGGCAGCGTTAGGCCTTTCATTTGAAACTAGTTTCATTAAGATCGGTTCAGCCCTTGCTGAGATAATTACATGACATTTTGTACATACATACATACACACATACACACACACATACAGACATTGTCTCAATTTGTCGAGCTGAGTCGATTGGTATATGAGACTCGGCCCTCCGGGCCTCGGAAAAAGTTTTCAAAGTTTGAGCGAATCCTATACATTTCTTTTGTAAGAAATGTAAAACATATCCAAACCCTTTAATTACGAGATAAAAACACGCTCTTGCCGATATTTTTTTTATATTATTGGAATATGGGGACCACTGTGCAATGTATCTTTAAACTACAATAAATAGGCATCATTTTCTTCTAATAACGTTTTATGCTAAAGCATCCTTCCAATTGAAAGCATCAAATTGGCTTTGCTTATTGCAGGATACATAAATCAAATGTTAAAAAAAATCCAGTCATCTCATACGAAATCACAACTTTAAATATTCTTAAAAAATTTCATGCATCAATAGTTTACGAGTTATGTGGGACTGAAAAATGGTTAATTTTACTAACTTCAACAAAATCATATTGCAAACAACATGAGAATTTTTTTGTGTCGAAGACCACGAGAATTTTTTTTCATTTTAATGTTAATTTTTAAGCCTACTTAAAATGGGATGATAATTAGATACAGAAATACTTTGATTACCTTTTTTGAGAAACCAGTTTCTACATTTAAGAAATAAATGAAACAACTTCAATTTACAATAACAAAATAAAATAACTGTTTTACGAACCTTTACCAGAAATCTACCTGACTGACCTAACTGAATGTTTTTAAGCCGTTAGCCCCCCCCTAATGGAAAACGCTGCGCACGCCTATGCAACTAATTCATCAACAGGTTTCACATAATTTGAATTAGTATATGGCAAACGCGCCAACATCCCTAATTCAGTTTACAAATGGGACAATGAGGGCGTATATTATGAGGATTACGTGAATGAGATGCGATCTACATTCAAGAACATGCATACTCAAGCACGCGAAAATCTAATTCTATCGAAACAAAAAAGGAAAGAATTATACGATAGAAACAATAACGAATGGCAACCTATGTGGGGCGAAATGGTGTTAATTAAAGCTAACCCCACAGGTACCGGACAGAAATTGCAATCTCTTTGGAGAGATCCATATGAAGTCGTCGAGCTCCCAAGTGAGCATACGACCGTGGTCAAAAACGGAAATAAATTAGAGAAGGTTCATAATAACCGACTCAAAAAGTATATGGATTAAACTACAGAAGCGAAAAATGTACATAGCTGTAGATACTAATGTACATGTTTAAAAACAGTAAATAGCTATTACTCCTCGTTTAAGGCTAGCCATTAAAATCAAACTGTCCTAAATAATAAAATAGTAAATAAAAACTTTATTGTATTAAATCAATCAATTATTGAAAACACTTCATATAAGAAAGACGAGGGATAAATAAAACAAGAATGTGATACGAAATAAATTGAAAAGAATAAGAAAATTTTGGTAAGCAAGAGACACAATGCAAATTAAATTAACATGATAATCGTTGTCATTAATTAACATGGATATAAGCAATTTACAATATGAGGAAAAGCGAGAGTGAAAGGAAAATAAAGAGTAAATAATCAACAGCGAGAACATAAAATTTCGGAAACATGGGATTTTTTTTGTGAAAAAAAAAATTAGATAAAGGTATACAAATATGACAAAAAGGAACAAAATTACCACGAAATGGGTAATCGTTTGTTTGATATAAGATGAAGAAAAGCTTTTAAAATGCGAATACAAAAGAGGAGTATAATTGACGAAAATATTTATTTGCAACTAATAAAGTTATATTTGCAGAGTCAAAGAGCCAGAAGCAAGAGTATGGAAGAAACAAAGAACATACTACAATACAAGAAGGAAAAGATAACGACATAATTTATTGAAAACTCATAGTTTATAAAGACACTACGGCGCAATATAAATGAGAGGTTAAAAGTATTGGAATGAAAAAGTATATCAGAAAAGCTGCAATAGAGGGAAGCGGGAAACGCCTGCGAGTAACGCAGAATTACAATGCATGATTTACAAATAATAAAAGATGAAGACTCACTCTGGAAATCATGAAGCAGAACCTAGACACAAAGAAAACATGGACAACAATATACGAAAAGAATGAACAATTTTTAATTGGAATTTTTTTTCACCCTACGCTGGCCAGCGGATAAAACATATGCAATATTGATTAAGAATCATTTATATCACTTAATACAAGTATGAAAGCTAATACACATATGAGTGGACAAGGGAACCGGAACCCGGAATGAGTACGAATGTCTTTATTTTATGAACGTGATGACAAATTCTATTTACATGACGACTAAGAATCGCAGTCGAATTAAAATACATACGAAAAAGAAAAACGTAAAACATGAACGCAGCGACAGAAGGACACAACAAGAAGAAACACAAATATAACGTGACCTACAGAGAATATAATACAATGAAGAGAAAAAAAAGTTAAACAAGAGGAACGTTTAATTAAAGCGGTAAAAGTGATAAAAACCAATGCAATCATGAAAAAAGTAAAGAAAGTATTCAAGGGGGGCTAAAGAAAACAAAATAGAAGGGTTAATAATAGGAAGCTTACATACTTCCGGGGAATAATATTTTTACGGTATCTTTATAGGATCACCATGGGTTGCCAAATTGAGAAGAATACGAATTTAGAGGTAAAAGATTAAATGAAGAAAAGCGTCTGAGGGGAATAATTAAAGGAGTAATGACATACAGGATACAGATGGAAAAACAATGGTTGAAGGAATGTTTCAACAAACACCTAAAATATATAAATAATTTTATTTATTTATTAACAGATTAAGGGCGAAGTGGCCTGTGCCGTATACAAAAGATTCCTCCATTCCACTCGGTCCATGGCCGCGCGTCGCCAGCCACGCAGTCTGCGAAGGGTCCGCAAATCGTCTTCCACCTGGTCGATCCATCGTGCTCGCTGCGCGCCACGTCTTCTTGTACCGGTCGGGTTGCAATTGAGAACCGTTTTCACCGGGCTATTGTCCGACATTCTGGCTACGTGCCCGGCCCACCGTAGTCGTCCGATTTTCGCGGTATGACAGATGGGCGGCTCCCCCAACAGCTGATGCAACTCATGGTTCATTCGCCGTCTCCATGTGCCGTCTTCCATCTGCACTCCACCGTAGATGGTACGCAGCACTTTCCGTTCGAAGACACCAAGTGCGCGTTGGTCCTCCACGAGCATGGTCCAGGTCTCGTGCCCGTAGAGAACTACCGGTCTAATCAGCGTCTTGTAGATGGTCAACTTCGTACGACGGCGAACTCTGTTCGACCGAAGTGTCTTGCGGAGGCCAAAGTAAGCACGATTTCCTGCCACGATGCGTCTACGAATCTCTCTGCTGGTATCATTGTCGGCGGTCACCAGTGAGCCCAAGTACACGAACTCTTCAACCACCTCGATTTCGTCGCCACCGATGCAAACTCGAAGCGGGCGGTTCTCATTCTCTTCTCGTGAACCTCTTCCTATCATGTACTTTGTCTTCGACGTGTTGATGGCAAGTCCGACGCGCTTGGCTTCTCTTTTCAGTCTGATGTAGGCTTCCTCCATTTTCTCAAAGTTTCGTGCAATAATATCAACGTCATCGGCGAAGCCAAGTAGCTGAACGGACTTTGTGAAAATCGTACCACTCGTGTCGATCCCTGCTCTTCTTATTACACCTTCCAGCGCGATGTTGAATAACAGACACCTTGCCGTAACCCTCTGCGTGATTCGAAGGGACTCGAGAGCGTCCCTGAGACACGTACTATGCACATCACCCGATCCATCGTCGCCTTCACCAATCGCGTCAGTTTGTCCGGGAATCCGTACTCGTGCATAATCTGCCATAGCTGATCTCGATCGATAGTGTCGTATGCGGTTTTGAAGTCTATGAACAAATGATGTGTGGGCACATTGTACTCGCGGCATTTCTGCAGTACTTGACGAAGAGCGAACACCTGGTCCGTGGAAGATCGTTCGTTCATGAAACCCGCCTGGTACTGCCCCACGAACTCTCTTGCAATTGGTGATAGTCGACGGCATAGTATTTGGGAGAGTACCTTGTAGGCGGCGTTCAGCAGGGTGATTGCTCGGTAATTACAGCAATCCAGCTTGTCGCCCTTTTTGTAGATAGGACACACGACACCTTCCATCCACTCCTCCGGTAAAATCTCCTCCTCCCAAATCTTGGTAATCACCCAGTGCAGCGCTTTAGCCAGTGGCTCGCCACCGTGTTTTAGTAGCTCGCTTGGTATTTGGTCAACCCCAGCGGCTTTATTATTTTTGAGCCGGCTAATCTCCTCCTGGATTTCTTGGAGATCCGGAGCCGGTAGTGTAATGTCTTCCGCGCGTGCTCCCAGGTGCGTTACCGTGCCATCCTCGTCGTCTGCTACATCGCCGTTCAGGTGTTCTTCGTAGTGCTGCCGCCACCTCTGGATCACCTCACACTGGTCCGTGAGAAGATTCCCGTTTGTATCTCTGCACATGTCGGCCTGTGGTACGTGGCCCCTGCGCGAGCGGTTGAACTTCTCGTAAATAAATAATACTGAGTACGAATCAATCAGAAACCCATGCCCAACAGCAGGGAACTTCATAGGACGAAATTAAATACTATAACAAAAACACCTAACAAACAACATATCGGGAAACAAGAGAAAAATAAATAAAGTGGAGAATTATGAATAAATAAATAAAACAAAATAATAAAGGAAGAATCTAAGTTTAATTTGAGTAAAACCAGGTCCCACCCGCAACCATCTTACTGAAAAGGGGGGAGGAGGCCAGACCAATCCAAATGAAGGATACCAACATCTCGCCGAAAGACGAAATCATCGGTGGCATAGGTAACATTCAATAACATTTAATCACATTTACCACTCACTAACAAACTATGTTTATCACATTTCGAATGCATATTACTAACACACTAATATTGCTTCAACTAAAGTTACTAGTTCAAACAAAATAAGACAAAGAAACATAACTAACTAACATAACATAACATAACATAACTAACATTACTAATTGTTTGTTTTGAAAAAATTAAAGGGTTGTGTACAGGACACGACCACGGTGACATTAAAAATGTAGCTTTTTTCAAGAGCGTGCAAATGAATTTTATCTATCACACATATCGACTCACGTTCTTGTTCACTCGCCTGTTTTCATATGTTACAATTTGCTATATACCCTCCCCATCAAAACATAATTTATTGAAGGTCTTTAACGGTAATCTATTAATTAATCAAGTATCTCACTAGGTGATTGGCATTATTTGGCTGATCCATCTAGTAAAAATAGGCTGGTCTGTCCAGAAAATATATTCAAAAGAAAAGTTCCATATTGAGAGCTGTGATGAGGAAGCTCACGCCCGCCTACGGAAATATGCAGATTTTCCATGAAATATGAAATTTCATTTAAATTTTCAATAATGTACTAATGAACTTAAGTAAACAATCTTAAGTTTAAGTATTTCTTGATCGATTAGTGGTGGAAAAAATGAAATTATTTGATAAATTACATTGTTATGCAACGTTCGCACTACCAGTTAAAACGGGTTTTTATGCTATCTTGGTGACATTTTTCTTGTTGCTAATTATTAAAACGTGTTATAACTCTGTAGTGTAAACATTGTATTATTAAACCAATTCTGCAGCGTTTTATGTTATATAGGTGTTTTATGTGGTAATAGGACTGATATAATTATATCTTCAGTACAGCGGTTTGTTTCATAATTTAAAACAGATTTATTTTAAAATTTAAATTAGTATACCCAACCGTTCTATTTGTTGTATACTTTAAAACGCAATTAGAACTGTGTTTTAAATACATAGAGTAGGACAGATATTCTGACTGGATAAACTGTGAAAACAATTTTAAGTCCAGTAACGCTTAAGACATGGCTTGAATTTGAATCGAAAAAGAACACCCGCTCAAACTGCTGCTGGGACGGTAAGTTTTGTTTTAAAATTTTCCGTTGTGTGCAGTACGAAACAAAAGTGTTTGAAATTAGAAAACAAGAAGTTCTGCTGGGAATGTGATTGTTTCCGATGCAATTACACTCAGATTTTTCACGCAGGGGATATAGGCCGTGTAAATGAAAACCGCGTAAATTTAAACAAAAAAAACGCGTTTATGAAAACCGCGTAAATTTCAAAATCCGCGTAAAAAAACCTGAGTGTACTCTCCTATATAAAATACTACGCTGCTGAACAGTGCAATAACTACAGAAGCACGTTGTCAGATGCCTTACTGAAAAAAAAACATATAACCGAAATATGAAACATGAAAACCAATAGGCTCTTTACCCTACGCAGCTACAAAGCGCGGTAAAAATGGATTAACAAGTTACAACGCAGACGCATGCATAAAAATATTTTTTTTTTTCAAACGCAACACTCTTAAGCAGCACACACCGTATTGAATTAAATCCAAACCACCCCGCCCACCCACTTTGCAAATCATTCTGTGACACCGTGCTGGTACCCGTAAAATCCGCACATGGCCACCGCTGCCGAAAATGCATAGCGTCTACCGCTTATTGTAGTGCCCAGACGCTGCAGCCATGATCTTACCCGTTCGACATAAGAACAAAAACTGATTCAAACGGGTACGCGTCACCTCTATTTATAAACTAACCGTATATGGTTTAGTCACTTAGGTGCGAGTGTGTGCAAATGCCAACGTTACCGAAAATCGATAGCGCTTATTGCATCGCCCGGAGACGATGTAGCTCGTATGGGATAAGAGCAACAACTGATTTAAACGGACATGCGTTGCTTCTATTTATGACTTTTCGTGTTTCATTGAGCAACTAAGCTGCCCTCTCTTGACGGCTGTGTCTGAGAAATCTGCCTCACGAATGGTAATTTTCCCGTTTTCGTGAACTTTTTAATTTTACCAATTTCCAAAAGTCTACTTTTATTAGGGAGATATTAAGTTATTACCAATATTTAAGTTAGGTGTTTCTGAATCGGTTTGTGTATGAATGATTAAAATCCATCTAGTAATATCGGAGTTATAAGCGTGCAAACCTTACATAGTTTCGTTACATTGGAGATAGTTTAGATTTTAGAATGACACCTAGCCCCAGATAGTGGAGTAAGACATTTTTAATGTCAAAACATAGATTAGATAGAACGCCCTAACATAAAGATAGAATAGATTGAATGCCCAAACAAGGTGTAATTTGATAAACGCTGAAAGCTACATAATAACATTACTAAGCGGAGAAAACTACACAATTTAAAACCAAATTATAATGTATTATCCACAAAGAATTTTTTTTGATAACATAAGAAAAAAGAACAACAAACAAACAAGTGAAATCTGAAGATCAGGGACAAAAGAAATTTTTCACCCCCAGGAAGCCAACATCACCACATACTTTTGGTCTGAAAATTTATGATGACAAAGGACGAATCAGGCGGAAGACAGAGGGTTGAAGGTGTTGGGTTGTGACGGCAAGGGCGGAGCAACAGTGAAGGATGAGAACTGGACCAACGAACGAAAGGGCAAGACCGGAGCGAGTAAATAAATCGAAGTAGGAGAATGGTCGCAAGACAAGCTGCAATATGAATCAAGAAAAAAAACCATGAAGAATCGGAGTCGCAACCACAAAAAAAATCGACTCACGCTGGACATACTGCCAGTCATTATGCAGTGTTCAGTAAAGCGCAGTCAGAACCGTCAAACTCTGGCTGGAGCAAAACAACAACAAAATATATAAAGAATGAACTAAAGAAACGCATCAACACCACATCATGCGGGAAGCATTTTTACAAACTAGATGGCAGGAATAAAGTAGCCATCAGGAAATCAGCAAGGCAAATTAAACGTCAGTAGTAAGAATCCAGTAGGAAAGGTCGTAACACTAGCAAGTCAGCTACAGATTACGCATTACAAAGACGACTGAGATAAGTTACACATCGCATTTCGTCTGCAACATTATACAATTCACGAGGCAGGATAAGTCAAATATCCTATCCTCGGCAACCACAAGAACGACAACAACAAACGGAGAAGTAAGAGAAGAAGGAAACGAGGTAACGAAATCACATAATCCACTCGAAGTGGACGCAAACCAAGCTCCAGATGCAGCATAGATGAAGGAAGCTGAGGCAAACGAACGGAAAACCAACCCCAGACTCACGAGATGGCAGCCGAAACACCCACACCCGATATCCAAAGTCGACCAATTGATAAGTCCCAAGATACACGGAACATACGTACAGGTAGTACTATATGAACGAACAACCCAGAAGACGACATCCCAAGGCAGACTTCAAGCAACAGCAACTACAACGGCTTCTGGGAGGGCTGCATGATAGCATATTTAGGAGAACAGTAAAGAAATTAAAATAATACCAACACGTAACATTGATAATGATCTCTTCAATATAATTATCAACTCATTAACAAAGGGGAGATGAACAGCCCCACAATTGTAAACACATAAAATTGCGCAACCAACAATTCTGAGGTTGACCTGAAAGAACTCGCCACTAGCGAATTTGCAAACGCAGCGGCTTAAGTCCCGTGCACATAGCATAACGAGTGTGTGTCATTGTGTTGCTCGTAGAATTAATGATTGTTTATAGGTATCCGCGGTAAATAATTGATTTCTAATGACACCGGCTGCAGGTGTTTTTATGATTGTATAGAATTTGGCTGTGCCAATATTAATTAAAGTAATTATTTACATAGGCGTGGCGCTTTCATGATTGTGAGCCCATCAATACAAATGCATGATGTATCTTAGTAAGATTATGTATGTTCGGGAAATAGAGCGTTCAACTACTTACGAATAGCTTTAGTTAGAACAGGAGAACACGAGGTTCTAGCGAGAGCCGAAGGCTCACTAACACTAAACCAATTAGGAAGTACTCACGTTCGGGGGGATCTTCGGAAAATAATAGAAGACAGCAAGAGTTACTTTAGGATAGAGGAGAATAGGAATACATTAACACAAAAGTTACATACGAAGGAGAAAGATAGAAAGCCATGCGACGCTAATACAAATTTAATATCAATCGCATGCTGAACAGGGATAGATAGTCAATAAATGTAATTTTAGCTGAAGTGATCAAGAAATTTACTATATAAACTTCAGAAGATTTAGAATCAAGGCTGCTTTTTTCCTTTTCCAATTAACACGATCGAGGCTGGGCCCCATGTACTATGCGTACCTCTGGCTGCCAACAACCGAGATCAATTCAAGTGGTAGATCAATTAGGCGCGAAAGAATCGCGAGTTAGGGCAGTTTAGAATAGTTAAAAGACGTGTAACGAAGTAGGAATAATATACATTTGCTGAATTTTTCAAGAGACCAATTTGTGTTTTCGTTCTTGTTTTCCGCGGGTTCGTGAGTTGCTCGAAATCGTCGGGAAGTATACACGGTGCTTGTGTGGTATCTCAGGAAATACGGAACAGTGAACACCGCATATCATGCGGAACGCCTTTTTGTGATCTTGTAACATTAGGAAATATCGAAACAAGTTTCGGTGCTTGTGCCGCCGCACATGTATGTGGAATAACGAGGGTTTTACGCTGATTGTGGCACTCTCTCATTTCGATCGTACCGTAAACCTCGCAGGATTTTTAACCGAGTTGGAGTGATTTATCCTCATCCATCTGTTCATTGGTATTGCTAACTTGCTGCTCGTAGGTACGATCTGAATCAATCATGACCAACCAGGAATTGTATCAGTTAAAACAACCGTTCTCAACCTTGTTTGCTCCGCGGACAACTTCGAAATCACCTTGGGTTATCGCGGACCCCTTCGAAATTATCCTGGGCGGTCGCGGACCCCTTCAAAATTACTCTGGGTGGTTGCGGATCCCCACGACTTAACATCGATTTATATGCTGTCAATATATTATTTTCATTCTGAAACGATAAAAAAAAACTTGAAGTTTCAATATCCGTCCGGAAAAGATTTTCCACATCGCGGACCCCCAGCAACGACTTGACGGTTGAGAATCGCTAAGTTAGAAGGTTACTTATCTCCAATTCATATTCAACCAGATCGGGATAACCGGTATGAGCCTGTGTGTTCATCAACAATCATCCGCCAAATCCCCTTCTTGTTCATACTTGGTCATCGAGTTAGATATCAGTTTTTCCGTAGTCTCCTTCTATATATAACACTCGCTATCCTCCACTAGAATGATGCAGATAGTGATTATTCCGGCGACGATACAGACTGCATCCGATAAAACAATTTACAATTTACAATATGAGGAAAAGCGAGAGTGAAAGGAAAATAAAGAGTAAATAATCAACAGCGAGAACATAAAATTTCGGAAATATGGGATTTTTTTTGTGAAAAAAAAAATTAGATAAAGGTATACAAATATGACAAAAAGGAACCAAATTACCACGAAATGGGTAATCGTTTGTTTGATATAAGATGAAGAAAAGCTTTTAAAATGCGAATACAAAAGAGGAGTATAATTGACGAAAATATTTATTTGCAACTAATAAAGTTATATTTGCAGAGTCAAAGAGCCAGAAGCAAGAGTATGGAACAAACAAAGAACATACTACAATACAAGAAGAAAAAGATAACGACAGAATTTACTGAAAACTCATAGTTTATAAAGACACTACGGCGCAATATAAATGAGAGGTTAAAAGTATTGGAATGAAAAAGTATATCAGAAAAGCTGCAATAGAGGGAAGCGAGAAACGCCTGCGAGTAACGCAGAATTACAATGCATGATTTACAAATTTTACTGCATCCTATAAAACAGTTATGTACACGCTCGTGATTCGCATGGTTTTGAGCCTTAATGTACTGCTTGGTTTCATTCGATTACGCTGTGTCCCCAGCACCGTGACCCTGACAGAAATTCCATACATCAGAATAGACGATGACACACTAGTCAGAAGGCGCCTCTTGCAACTGTTTGCTTTATCGCTGTTCGGCATATTGCTGTTTAATGCGTTCATAGCTTTGACCGCCTTCTCACAGATATAATCGACATAGGGTGTTGAAATTCAGTCGGTCGTCGATCGTCACTTCCTGCTATTTCATCGCATGCTTCGAGATTATGGTATGCTCCCCGAACGTGACTTCTGTGTGGTACGACAACCTATAATCGCTCTCCATAAATATTGTCAGCCTGTTCAGGATGTGCCTTTCCAAGAGTTTTCTGAAAGTACCCAGTAAACAAGTGAAATCTGAAGATCAGGGACAAAAGAAATTTTTCACCCCCAGGAAGCCAACATCACCACATACTTTTGGTCTGAAAATTTATGATGACAAAGGACGAATCAGGCGGAAGACAGAGGAATATAATCGACATAGGGTGTTGAAATTCAGTCGGTCGTCGATCGTCACTTCCTGCTATTTCATCGCATGCTTTGAGATTATGGTATGCTCCCCGAACGTGACTTCTGTGTGGTACGACAACCTATAATCGCTCTCCATAAATATTGTCAGCCTGTTCAGGATGTGCCTTTCCAAGAGTTTTCTGAAAGTACCCAGTAAGCGATGATGGATTCTCAGGCGGCTTACCCGCTTTGACAATAACAGTAGCTTCGGCATCGATCAGAGAAGGGCCCCTCATTTAGTAATTTTCTTATTGCTATTTTAAACATGTTCGGAAATGCCGGGACTACCACTATCAGTGCGACGTTAGGGATTCTATCCGCTCCAGGCACCTTTTTCACCACATTAGCCACTGCTACGAGTTCCTTGTTGAATACTTGTATCACTTCTGTGTTTTCCTGCTGTAGGTAAGTGAAGCCTATAAATCTCTTTATTTATTTTCGGGAATCAACGGTAAGGATTACATATTCGGACGAATGCATCATGTAGGATGGGGACGCCGGGCGGTCTTCCTCGAGTCGGCAGGGGTTCTTCCAGACGATTTCGTAGTACGGCTCAGATGCCGATCGGCAACACAGCGCGTTGCGCGCGTGATGTTGTACTGTAGGTCTCGTGTTTGTTGGGTCATTCGACAGAGATATTTTGTGTTGTCTTGGAGTCGCATCAAACCATCGTTGCAGTACGGTAGGCGGAAGAGGACACTGCTTAGAATAATCTGAAAAATAATAGGGGCAAATAAATTTGAATATTGATGGTTTTTGGGAAGATATATACGAGGAACATATAGAGCAGATCGCGGCTTGCCAGTATATCTCGAACCGGGATATCGAGTGATCTTCCTCGAGCCCAAAAAGGATCCAATAGTTGATATATGGCAGAACAGTACTCGGCGCATGCCCAGACAATATGTTTGATATCGTGATAACCGTTACCACAGGCGCAGATACCGCTTTTTGCGAGCCCAGTGTAGTGATTGGACATGAACCGAGACATCACACGAATGAAATCCCAACCCACATCCATGGTTTCTTCGATACCTTAGGGATTATCGAATATAGCCACCTTCCTAGTTCTCCATTACTCCATGAAGATTGCCAACTTTCGAGGGTTCTCTGATGAGTAATACTGAAAAATTCGTTGAAGCAGATTGGTCTTTCATATAATATCACCTTCTAAAGCGCCCACCTTAGCTAAAGATTTCGCTTCTTCATTACCTGGAATGGGGAAATGCGAGGGAACCCAAACTAAGGCAATCTTGTACGATTTACAGACAAAGCACGCAGGCGCTCCCAGATTTCCCCCAGAAAATATGGAATGTGCTTTCTAGGTTTCATTGAACGGAGACCCTCGATTGAGCTGAGGCTATCCGAGACAATAAAGTAATGATCGGTGGGCAAAGTATCAATGATCCCAAGGGTATACTGAATAGCAGCAAGTTCAGCGATGAAAGCTGAAGCAGGATCATTGAGTTTTTGATTGAATATACCGAAGCCAGTAGAGCCGTCGAGGCTTGACCCGTCGGTGTGAAACATCTTGTTGCAGTCGACTTCTCGAAATTTACTATGAAAGATGCTTGAGATCACTAGCGGACGTATGTGATTCAGGATTTCACGAATCTCGCACTTTATGGATGTGTCGAAGAATACGCTTGAATCAGAAGCATGGGTGAGATTGATACGATTGGGATAATATGAAGAAGGATTGGTATTTTGTGCCATGTAATCGAAGTACAAAGATATAAATCGGGTTTGAGAATTGGCTCGACAAGCCTCTCGAAATTTGCAATTACTAACTGGTTCAAGATATCGCATCGGATGAGCAATCGATATGAGAGGTCCCAAAATCCATTTTCAGCGCAAGGGCACCTGCTAGCGCTTTTAGATTCATCTTATGAGTCGAGTGCATGCAACCCAAAGCAATACGCTAACAGCAATATTGGATTCGCTCTAGTTTGATGAAATGTATTTTCGTACCGAAGCGGAAACAGTAAATCCTGTACTCCATCACCGACAATATCGTTGTTTAGTACAGCCTGATCAGGTCTCCTGGGTGGGCACCCCAGCATGTTCCGGTTATTGTATGGAGAAAGTCGATCCTTTGTTGGCTTTTCTGTTTCTGTTGTTTTAGAGTCCAACTAGATCTCGAGATATTTGAAAGCTGAAACCTGAGCAATAGTTTGATTTATTAATTGAAGCTGTAGTTGCGCTGGTTCATGCTTCCTTGAAAATACGACTAGCTCAGTTTTCTCCGTGGAGAACTCGATACCCAGCAGGAGGGCCCAAGCAGACAAATATAATAGAGACCGCACCGTTATCTGCAAGCTGACTTAGCGTGCAGAAATTGACAAGACATTCGTCAATGTCATTCACGTAAAAGTTGTAGTGAAGGTGGCTTAGACATGAGCCCTGGGGAAGACCCATGTAGCTAATTCGTGATTTCGACAAATCACCATGCGAAAAATGCATGTGTTTTTCAGACAGCTAGTTTAGCAAAAATTTGTTTAGAGTCAGTATGACAATGCTGGTGCAGAAAGGAATTTGGATAGAAACTGAATTCTGAATCAAAAGCCCCCCCCCCCCCTAGCATAAGCCATTTGTATTTCTCTTGAGAGTAAGTCAAGATAGTCGTTCGGCCCTTTGCCTTTGTGGAAACCAAATTGTGTATCTGACAGTAAGCCATTTGCTTAAACCCAATTACCGAGGCGAAACAAGATCATCATCGGAAACAGGTCAGCACTGCAATTGGTCGATACAAATTGTGGTCGGAGGCTGGTTTTCCTGGTTGTTGCCTCCAGTCATGAGGGACAATATAACCCTCAAGAAACTTATTAAATAAATTCAACAAGCGTCCCTTGGCAGAGTCTGGCAGATTCTTTAACAAGTTAAATTTGATTCTATCTGGCCCTGGGATTTTATTGTTACATGACAAGCGAGCAAATGAGAACTCCACCATCGAAAACGATGTTTCGTACGCGTTTGAATATTCCACGCTCGCTAGTACTGTTTGGGTTTCGTAAGCGCCGGGCCATGCCCCAAAGAGTGCTCATCGATATTTATCTCGTTAACCCGTCGACGAACCGGCGCCAATAGCTACGTTTTTGGCTTTCATCAAATTCTTCATGCGCGTTTCTGGCATCGCGTACTCTCGGCAGCTGGCTGGTAGCCCGTCGGCCATCTCCGCGTACATGTCTGAGCGCTCACAAACATCCAGCAATTTTGCCGCACCTTCATCAACATTCATTTTGCATCTTGCACTGTATCAGATAAACTCGAGAATGTTTATTTCGAGCTTAGTAGGACATAATTCTAATTTTTGTGACTGCAATCATTGTAAATGATGAACTGTACTTTGCTTATGTAACTCAAATTCTGCAATTTTACCCATCCTGTTAAGTATTAGAGATCTATCGAGCGACATTGTATTTTCAATCAAAGCTTTTATTGTAGTCGAATGATATAGTTAATATATATAAAATTAATAATTATAAATTAATAAGATCATGTATAGAAGAAATCGAGAAACTTATCTGGCCGAGCAACTATATTCTTGATTAAAATAAAACCTTAGTTCATCGTTCTGTTTCACAATTCCGACAGAACTAGCAATTTCCAGGAATAACGTCGAGCTGAAATGCACTATTATTCATCAAAACGAAATCGTATCACCAAAAAGTTAAACAGAACGTAAACAATTTAAGAAAAAATACTTGCTCAATTAAAAATGGAATTTTATCACAAAATATCGAACTATGTTACCTATTACGAAAGCTCAACCATGCATGTGGTTTTCGTCATTTACTTCCAACACTCATTTGGTAACCTCCATCATAGATAAAAAATAAAAGAACCTTCCAGTATCTGAAACGAAACAAATCGATGTTTGGCCGTTGATTTGTTTCTGATCTACACTATGAATCTGTTGTTTTTGTTCTTTGCTAATCTTTAAACTAGCAATCGCGAAAAGTAGTAGCAATTCGTATATAAAATTCTATTGTCAATTCTGATGATACAGAAATTATGATAATGTTCCCCCAATCTGAGTGTTCGAATCCTAACGAAGAACGATTGAGTTCTTATTAGATTATGAATTCTTCCTCGGTGGCTCATTTGCGTATTTCAAAAGCTTCGTATTCTGAGGTTTTTTAATACTTATATTTTTATGGTTCCGCCGAAAGATATCGTCGAATTAGGGTTGGACTGTATTAGGGTTGTGGTACCGGTAATACCGGTACCGAAAATCCCGGGAATACCGACCTATTTTTGGTACCGTAATACCGGTACTGAACAAAAGCCAGTACCGGTATTTTCGGTACCATACATTTTTTTTTTATGGAAAATATGTGGACTCTCTAGGGGGCCTGTTTCAAAATATTAGTCTGTAAGATGACTTTTGATTATATTCTAAATAAATCATTGTTCTAACACCTTTGTGAGGGAATGAGGTTGGGCCATCATCACAATAATTCTAGAAGTTAAACATTACTAGCTCCCGTTGTACTGAACGGTATGTTTAAATTCCTGCACTATTTTGTCGAAATTAAATTTTAACGATCTTGTACTAAATTTCAAAATATTCACATATAGTGTAAGAGACGCAAAAATTTGCTATGATTTTTTTTATTAGCGACATTCTGATTGGTTTTCATTATTCGCTGTATGGCGCGTAATAAGACATGGTAATGGTCTAAGTAATGTCTGTATTTAGTTTGCTCATAAACCTATAAAATTCTAATTATAATTCTATAAAAGAACGAACAGCGATTTAGTAGCTAGAATTTTAGACTTGGTGAACTGCTTCAAATGGGGCTATTTGTAATTATTGGTAATTGGAAAATTCTGCAAAATTTCATAATTTACAGGAAAGCAAGGTGCGTTGGTATGCATTAGAGAATAGTAGGCAAACGATATAAAGGTCGAAACCAATTTACAGAAAAACAAGAAGGGAAATGCAAGCAACCTGCTCGGATTTATTGCCAATCTCGCTTTGATTTACTGTTGTGAATAGGGTTTCTTACATTTACCATCTTTTGAAGTCGACGAAAGTCGCACCGCTTAGCAGTTATTGATTTCAAAGTGGCCTAGATTTCGAAATGAAAGAAGGTGCCTTCTACTGAAATGAGTCATGTCATTGCGAAGCAATTAAAAAAAACACACATGTTTTTTGATCAGCACAAACCAATCATGTGAGAATAAGGTCATCAGTTTGAGCATTCAATTTCACTTTGAAGCTTTTTTCGATTTTTTTAAAAAAATATTTGAGTACCGGCACTTTACCGGTACTGAGGGCTTCAGTACCGTAGTACAGCGGCGGCGAAACACTTTACGCCCGAGTGGGTAGAAAGCATAGGGTGAGGGGTCCACTAGTAAGGATTTTTTTTTCCCTTTTCGCAATGCACACGCTTACATTACATTCACATTAAATCACGTTCGTTTATGCAAATGGAATTGTGGTACAACGATGTTTTCAAATATGTGTAGTGCGAGATACATGCGTTGCACATCTAAATGTTTTGAAATGGTTCAAAATTTCGAGTGGGTAATTACCCACTCGGTTATTTTCGAGTGGGTAGTACTACCCATACTACCCACGCTTTCCGCTCCTATGATTGTTAGATGTTTAAAAAAAATCGTCTCATTCGATGTACTAATTGAATTACAGCTATCTGCGTTATACCAGACAGTCAGTCGATATTCCGTTGAATATTTTGGAATGTGCAAATTTTCATTCACTTCCTCCGAGAAATCGGAACCGGCAGCACTGACCTTGTAATAAATAAAACTATTTTTAATCTACAATGTTCTAGACCACCAAATCAAAGTAATTTATGTCTATTCAAATAGGTTATGCAATTTATACTTACTCCTCATCCCCTAATTATATTCAAAAATGCTTACTCGAACACACATGTCATATCTCGTCGAACTGAGTCGAATGGTACATCGTACTGAGTAACCCACATTTCGGATAGATGGTCAAAATGGTAACCGGGTTGAATTGGTTTTACTGAACGTAAAATTGTTCTCAAATTTTATAAAAAAAATCATATTGTCATGAATTCGCATGCTTAACCCATAAAAAATCTTTTCTCAAAGTGCAATTGCGCAAAATGTCGGGAAAGATTATCTTTACACTCCGCAAACTGGAACATATTAGAATACGCACAAGAAAATATGTCCCATTACTATGTACATTAGAGTTTCCAAAGATTTTCGCAGACAATGGCCTCCGGAAAATACAGATACAGAAAAAATTACAAAGATGTCCTCTTTTAGCCTTTATATAGACGACAAAAAACTTCCTAATACAGAACCCGTGCCTCAATATCTCAGGCGCAAATTGATATGTTGCAATAGTATGGAAAACCTGAACCTTTCAAACTTTTTGGAACTAGTACGAGAGATTATTTTGGTAATTAGAAATAACAGTTGTCCATTTCACTCATTACTCCGATCGTCCACGTGCTGCTATAGCTGTAGATGTATCCACGTGCTATAGGTAGCAGCAAGGAAGCCGAGGTTATCACATACACATGCACGTTGAGCCAGGCGCGCTAACAGTGGTGTAACTGCGTAGTAGCGCGCGCTTCCGCAAATAAAGAAATTCTCGATCAATAGATGTATTTGCAAGCGTTGAATGTATTTTATTCAGCGCATAACAATGTAAAAATCGTATTCTGCATCTTTTGGTAATCTACATGATTACAAACAGTTATAATCCATAAATGAACTTGTAATATACTACGAAGAAATAGGACGGAATCCTTGTTGATACAACACTGCTTTTGGTGGGGTGGAAACCAGAGAATGCAGAGAAATAGGAGAGGCAATTTTGTTTTCGAGAGAGGAATCATAAAGGATTCGAAATTTTCGCGATTTTTTCTACTCAAACTACCGATAACTTTGGAAGTAATTGGAAATTTGAAATAAATTTTTCAACATAGTAAGAACAACAAAATAATATCTTTCCAAGACAGTTTTACGAAGCTATAATGATGCCATTAGAGATGAATCCTCCCAAGTACTGGCTCCAAATCGCATTACTGGTAGTCTTGTCTTGTCATAGGTTGAAATGTAAATACATAAGAGAATGTACATTTGTAAAGATACTCGCTGATTACAGAACACAACAGAGAAAATGTTCCGCTGTAGGCCCACGAAGGAGCAAGTAGCTTTAGAGATTTGATTAGACCGGTTTCGGCATAGGACAAGCCAAAACAGCAGCACTCTGTAAACCCTGAAGAGGAATGGAAGCTAAATGTATATAAATTGCAGGCAAGCTATTAAAGAAGAGTATAAAAGACTGGAATATGCGAAAGAATAGGAATAAACATTTTGAATATACTAAGGATGTAAAGCGCAAAACAGGAACGCCCCAGAAAAAAATTAACAAATTATAAAAGTATGCTGAACTAACTGCGAGTTCTAAGTTAGAACAAATTCTAACAAGTAGCTGCGACGGTAATAATAATAATCAAATTAGTAACACAGTGAAATTAAATGCAAATTGTACTGATGAGAATTATCTTTAACAAGAAATTATTTGATTTATTAATTAAAAACAGAAAAAAATATTTGGATTTATGTGATATAATTCTGATATTTTCAGATATATTTACTGTCCTCAATTAGATATAAACTATCTTAAATATCCGAATGTGTGATAATAATTATTATAATAATTATTATATCAAACCAAGACTCAACAAAAAGACTTTATATCAAAATAGACTGAGATATAATAAGATATAACCGATGCATTTTCTTGGTATAAAAACTTGATATTTTAACAACTATCCAGCTATATTTTATAGCAAACAGAGATATATATTTTTCCATGATATAATATCTTATTTCGATATAATTTTGATGTTGATTTCTGATCGGGTATATAACCCCTTTAGGAAAATTCAGTTTTCCCTATACAATGCATTGATTGAAGAATTTATACATGTTATTAGCGGAGTATTAGCAATAATTCGTTTGTATTTCTATTTTATGGGCCATTTTTCCCCTTTTCCATTAAATTGGTTTAACCTTTGAGATTTCTTGCACTGATATTGTCCTATGCTAATTTGAGCGATTCTCCGAGTCCTGCCACTATCCCATGTAGAATGTGTTATCAAAAACATCGCGAAGCATCAACTTCTAAATGTTCTCAATCGATATTATACCCGAAGAAAGCGTTAAGAGTTCTAAGAAATGTATCATCACACTGTTAGGTGGATTAAAAACGTTTTTACGTGTAGAATTCGCAACACTCAAACGAAACGTCCATTGAATTATCCAATGCCTCTACTAATTCTGGCATTGAAGCTTCAATTGAAGCGTTCTTAGCATAAGGTAAATTTTGGCAATTGAAACTATCGCTATAAGTTAAAAGCATCAGTTTACTTGCACTTTAGACGCCATTTTTCCCGGATCTAATTTGTGCATATTTTTGGAATTTGATCAGTTAGTTTTTCTTAAGCCACCGGCGCTCGCCCCGTTGTATTTAGTGCAACACCTTCAGAAACTCTAGCGAAATCATCTTTCAGCACCAGCTACTGCTCATTCGGGAAGCCATCCACGCAAGTGCAAGAGGGTTAAAAATGCATTCCAAAACAATTCTTATGCATTTTCAATAGTATCAACCCAAAACAGGTGTTTTACATTTCTTATAAAAAAAATGTATAGAATTCGCTCAAACTTTGAAGATTTTTTCCGAGGATGGATTTGGGACAATGTCTGTGTGTGTATGTAACGGATAAACTCTCATTCGTGTTTCTCAGCAATGGCTGAACGGATCTTATCCAAACCAATTTTAAATGAAAGGCTTATCACCCAGACAGAACGCTATTAAATGGTTTTTGATTCTAATGTTTAGTTTCCAAGATATGAATGTTTGAAAGTGCAAAAATGGTGTTTTTGCAGTTTTTTGAATTATCTGCCGAAATTGACGACATAGGTGAACATTATATATATTAGGGTGACAATAAAACGACCATTTTTGAAATCACTAATCTACACCCCCTAGCGTCGTTCCAAATCATGAAAAAATGACACTGTCCAAATTTGAGCGAAATTGGTTAACCCTAACCCCTCCCCCAAAGAGCTTAAAGTTTGTATGGGATTTTTGGCCAAAATGTGGGGAAACACTCGCATTTCACAAAATCGCCGCTAGAGGTCGCTGTAAACTTCCGATCACTGACCTAGGAAGGAGTTAAGCTTTTGAAGATATGTTGAACAAGTTTGTCGAAGACTGCAAGACAATCTAACCAACCGTTAAAGAGTTATTAACGTTTAAAGTTGGATACTGCTGCTTAACATTCGCAAAGGGCGTACTCCGCTTATCTCATGTATGTGAACCACGAGTGAATGTGGGATAAAGTTAGGAAAAACTCATATATCTCTGAAACGATAAGAGATAGAAAGTTATAATGTTCCACAAAGTTGTAGAGGAATAAAAGGACTTTTTGGTTTCACTGGAAAGTTTCAGGATTTCTCCGCGTGGTGACGGTAGTGAGCAAAGCAATTTAAAGGGAATACTCTTATCTGTATAACGGTAAGAGATGGAGCATTTGGATGTTCTACAAAGTTGTAGAGTAGCAAAAAATATTTTCTTTTCTCATTTGAAAAATGCAGAATTCTACCACATGGTGGCGCCAGTGATCAAAATTAATTCAAGGTAATACTCCTATCCATACAATGGTAAGAGCTAGTGCAATCTGATGTTGTGCGGAGTTATACAGTATTTCAAAAGCTTTCGTGTCTCGTTATTAAAATTGGAATAAGGACGCATATATACTGTGTGTATGAAGCTTAAGGGTCATACATACTGTTCAATACTCACCTTTAATCCACCACAACATGAACCTGAATTGAAATGAAATTTTATGCATTGTACATACCTGTAAATACTCACCTAGCCCTAAGAAAAAGTGAACTAATCATAGAATTTTAGAAACAAAATGCAATGTAAAATACTTACCGTACGATTCGCACAGTCAGCCCACTGTGCAAACCCTAAGCAGAAATGGATTCTGCAAACAATAACATAGCTGTCAAACAGCCGCAGCATAAAACACACATAGACAAATGTACACAAAAAGCATACAATAAACAGATAGTTAAAAGCAATCAGTGGTGTCGGTCGCAGAAAAATAGTTTTCGAGTTCTATTCATTTCGCGATATCCAAAGTTCCTTACCAACCCGTTTAACTCGCGCGCGATCTCCAGCGGAAGGTGCAGTGGAAGCAGAAGAAAGTCCTGGTCAAGCAGGTGAAAACAACGGCAAAACTTTCTAAAGATCCAGTAAGTAAGAAGAGTTGTGAAGTGCGTGAACATAAATTTGGTCCTTCGAACCGGATCTTGAAGAAAAGTGCCCGCGAGTGAACAGAAAACTGCCCAGAATAGGCAAAAAAGTGAACAGAAAACTGCCCAGAATAGGCAAAAAGTGAACAAAAGGTGCCCAGAAGAGGCAAAAAGTGATTGTAAATTGCCCAGAATAGGCGAAAAAATCGCAAAGAACGGCCCCGCTGTAGACGGGTAAAGCCAGAAAAAGTGCGCGAAAGGTGATTTTCGGTAGCGTCCCCAAGCGGCAAACTAGCCATTTTACGCGGTAGTGCAAACAAAACCGCATAGTGTTCCCTCCAAGAATCCACCATCGCAGAATATTTACATCGTCACAACGAGTAGTGCGTGCGAGACACAGCCAGCTGACGATAGCGTAGGTAGTGTGCATTGTTTACCTACTGCCTGAACGGTGCGCGCCGTGCTGGAACGTAAATATTTCTGAAGAGAGATTTTCGAAAAAGTGTTAAAGTTTCGCGGTGAAATTTTTATTTGGCAAATTGACTGCTCGGGTGCATTTTGGATTCTTGGAGGTTGAAAAGTGCGTGAGTGAACGGGAATACGGCGCTACCGAAGAAGAAAATGGCCGACGAGAGGAAATTCAGTGAGTTGGAGCTGACGAAGCAGAATATTGTCGATTCAATGGCTTTGTTGGAATATTATGCGAAGGAGTTCGACAAGGACAGTAAGTTTGCGGGCCAAGTAGAAGCGTGGGCGGAAAAGTTGGAGAAATTTTACGACGAGTTTCACCGGACGGTGGTGAAATTGGAGATGTTTTCCACCGATAAAGAGCCAATCGACCTGAAAAAGGAACGGCAGTTGTTCGACGGTCGCTATTATGCTCTTCGGTCCTTCTACTTGGCCAAACTGGCGAAGAAAACACGTTCTCCCCCTTCTGCCAACCCCGCACCATCGAGACCAATGAACATCAGGCTTCCGGAGCTTAACCTACCCAAGTTTAGCGGTAAGTTGGAAGACTGGTGTGTTTTTCGCGATTCATTTGAATCCGCAGTAGGTTCCCGGAGCGACATCAGTGCGGTCGAGAAGATGCACTATCTGAAGGGCCTCGTTCAAGGAGAGGCAGCTCGCATTCTCGACCCTATCAAAATAAGCGAGCAGGGCTACAAGGACGCTTGGCGAACGTTGCGGCTGCGTTTTGAGAACAACCGGCAGTTAATCAAGTGTCACATTCGGACGCTTTTCGACACTCCAGCGATGCGCAAGGAATCAGCTGAAGATCTGCTTGCGCTGATCGATCGCTTCGAGCAGCAGATCTCCGTTCTGAAGAGCTTGGGTGAACCAGCAGACCGATGGAGCTATATCCTGGTTTACCAGCTATCCATACGCCTCGATCCTTGTACGCTCCGGGAATGGGAGAACCACTGTAGCAAACTCGATGCTGACAACATCGCTTCGGTTCTGGGAGGAACCGCCGGCACATCAGAGGACACAAGCACTGGTGCGTCAACTTCAATGCCATCATACGTGACGATGGTAAACTTCCTCCAGAACTACGCTCGAGTTTTGCAAGCAGTTTCTTCAGCCACTTCGAACACCGCTCCTCCTCGCAGCAAGCCAAATCCGACATCCAAGCTAGCAGCCTTTCCAGTCGCAGCTACACAGCAAACTGCAGTATCCAGTACACCCTCTTCCAGCGCCAGCAAGCCGAAGCCGTGCGACAAGTGCGGTGAGAGTCACTACCTGTACAGCTGTCCGGAATTTCGGAAACTCAACCTTCGCCAACGGATCGATCTGGTAAGACAGAAAAACCTTTGCATTAACTGTTTGAGATCGAGTTCCCATTATGCCCGGAACTGTTCTGGGTCAAGATGCCGTACATGTACCAAGAAGCACCACACGCTTCTTCATACTGAGCCCTCTGACGACAATCCCGCTTCTGGTCAAGCCACCGGATCAACTTGCTGTGTTGCCCTCCAGCCGACTCTCACCGCAGCATCTGCGCTGCATGCTCCAAACTCACTGTCACCCCAGTCTGTTTCGCAAGCTCCCATCCAGCAACCGTCTACCTCTACCTCAATCGCAAACTTATCCCACATTCATGCGCCTTCCATGAGTTCTCAGACTGCCCTCGTATCACATACTGGTGAAGTGATTCCTGGAACCGTTTTCCTTCCGACTGCGCTAGTGAATATCCGTAACGGTAGAGGTCGCATCGTCACTGCTCGTTGCTTGCTGGACTGTGCTTCCCAACGCAACTTTGTTTCTGGGGCTCTTTGCGAACGACTGCAGCTTCCTCGCATCCGATTGCCGCATGCTATCCCGATAAGCGGAATCGGAAACACTACAACGCTGGTTGAATACCAGGCCACGATAACCATCTCCTCTCGAGTCACTCCCTTCTCCGTACAATGCTCCATGCTCGTTCTGCCTTCCATTACCGTCAAGCTGCCCCAGTCGACGGTAGAAGCCCGCCACTGGCCGATTCCAAAGCACGTGGAGCTTGCAGATCCAACATTCGCTGTTACTGGCGACATCGACATGATTCTGGGTGCCGCCCATTTCTTCCAAATTCTTCGATACGGCAGGATATCACTCGGGGAAGAGTTACCGCTTCTGCAGAACACAGAGTTCGGTTGGGTCGTCTCCGGAGAGTGTTTATTGGAAAACCACGATCACAGCGATCCACGCAAGTGCCAGTTCAGTAATCCCTGCACAATCGATGAATTGGTCAACCGATTCTGGCAGCTCGAAGAAGTCCACGATGCAAAGGGATGGTCTCCGTCGGAACGATACTGTGAGGAACATTTCTTGAAGAACACCACCCGCAACTCCGAAGGCCGCTACGTCGTCAAGCTGCCCAAGCGTGACGAGCTGCTTTGGCAGTTAAAGGACAACAAATACAGCGCCACCCGCCGCTTCTTCTCTCTGGAACGATCACTCGGTGCGAGTCCCGATAAGAAGGCGATGTATCAGCAGTTCATCCACGAGTACGTGAGATTGGGACATATGCGGGAGATTGGCCCCGATGAAATCGACGCGCAACCGCAATACTACCTTCCACACCACGCTGTGATGAAACTCGACAGCACCACTACAAAGCTTCGTACCGTATTCGACGCATCATGCCGCTCGAAGTCCGGTATCTCGCTGAACGATGTCCTGCTTCCTGGTCCCACAATCCAGGACCCTCTCGTGACGATTGTCCTCCGTTTTCGAATCCACCAGTTCGTGTTATCTGCGGACATTGAAAAAATGTACCGGCAGATTTTGGTCCATCCCACCGACCAACCGCTGCAGCGAATTCTCTGGCGCGACGATCCCGAGGCTCCACTGAAGAGCTACCAGCTCCGCACCGTCACATACGGCACAAGCAGTGCTCCATTTTTGGCAACTAGGGTGCTGCAGAAGCTCGCCGATGATGAAGGGCAACATTTTCCGCTGGCGGAACCCGCTGTCCGCCACGACTTCTACGTCGACAATTTGCTGTCCGGTTCTGACGATGCTGAATCTCTCGCCGTTACCTGCAACCAGCTCATTGCAATGCTCGCATGCGCAGGACTTCCTCTCCGACAATGGTCTTCGAATTGTCAAGCTATTCTTGATACCATTCCGTTGGAGCTCCGAGAGACGAAAACACTACTCGATTTGGACCACGAGTCCTCCGTGACTGCACTTGGCCTCCGCTGGGAACCGTCGACCGATTTTCTTTCGTTCAAGACGCCGAATTGGAAGGAATGCACGGTTCTGAACAAACGAACGATCCTCTCTCAGATCAGCAGTCTTTTCGACCCCTTAGGTTTGATTGGACCGACCATTGCAAAGGCGAAAATCATGCTGCAGAGTCTTTGGAAGCTCCATCTCGACTGGGACACACCCGTGGCTAACGGATTCGCTCACGAATGGCACGAATTTCACCAGAAGTTTTCAGCACTTGCCCACCTTCGAGTTTCTCGCCATGTGTTACGTCCGGGTTACGACCGCTTGGAGATTCACGGGTTCAGCGACGCTTCAGAGTCTGCATATGGTGCATGCATCTATCTCCGGTCAATACCTGCCGAGGGCCCTTGTACAGTTCGCTTGGTGATTTCTAAGTCCAAGGTCGCTCCGATGGGGACTCAAACCATTCCACGCCTCGAGCTATGCGCAGCTCAACTCCTGTCCAGACTTCTGAAACAAGTTCAGGACAGCATCGACATCACCGCAACCACATATCTGTGGACCGATTCTTCCATCGTCTTGAACTGGATATCCGCAACTCCATCGACATGGAAAACGTTCGTAGCCAACCGAGTGGCTGAAATCCAAGAGCTGACGTCTCACGCCGTTTGGAATCACGTCCCATCCGAAGACAATCCCGCTGATCTCGTTTCTCGAGGAATGGACCTCGATGAACTCCTTGCCAGTGCACTGTGGTGGAACGGACCGCAGTGGCTGAAACTAATATTCGCTCCTTGGCCAGCGAAGTACGTCGTAGCGACCTCAAACTCAGACCAACCGGAGGTCCGACAGACTATTGCCCTTCCGGTCGTGAGCGTAGAACCGTCAGATATCGTCGATCGCTATTCCAGTCTTCGTCAGCTACTTCGGATCGGCACACTTCTTCGACGTTTCGCCGCTAATTGTCTCCACCGTAAGAATCACCAGCCTATTCTTGTCGGCCCGTTGACGGCTCTTGACATTGATCGCACTCTGCTCAATCTGGTCCGTCGCATACAACAGCAGTACTTTGCCAACGAGATACGCCAACTTGAAACCGTCGGAAAAGTAAACCGTAAATCCAAGCTACGGTATCTGCACCCGACACTCGTAGACGGCATTATTCGTGTCGGCGGCCGGCTTCACAATGCAGCGATACCTGTCGACGGAAGACACCCGATCGTCCTCCCCAAACATCGTTTCACCGACATGATCGCCACGAGAGAACACCATAAGACGCTCCATGCCGGTCCCAGCTTACTACTATCCTCGTTGCGCCAAAGATTTTGGCCCCTCGGCGGACGGAACTTGGTTCGCAACATTGTTCACGGCTGCATGGTATGCGCACGTGCCAAACCCAAGCCGTTGCAGCAGCTGATGGGGGATCTGCCATCTGTTCGGGTCAACCAGGCGTACCCGTTTCAGAATGTTGGCGTTGACTTGGCTGGGCCAATGTACGTGAGAACGTCACTCCGAAATAAGAGATCGCCATTCTTCAAAGCCTACATCACCGTATACGTATGTATGGCTACCAAAGCCGTGCACTTGGACCTTGTGTCGGATCTGACCACTAGCACATTCATTGCGAGCCTGCGAAGATTTGTCGGCCGTAGAGGAAAGCCTGCGCATATCTACTGCGATAACGCCACGAACTTTGTTGGAGCACAGCGAGAACTGGAAGAACTGCGGAAGCTTTTCCGAACTCAAGTTCACCAAGATGCCGTAGCAAACGAATGCGCAGACAACGGAATACAGTTCCACTTCATCCCACCTCGCTCTCCCACATTCGGTGGAATCTGGGAAGCCTGCGTGAAATCCGTGAAGACCCTGCTTCGCAAAATCCTCGGAAATGCCCACCTAACCGAATCCGAGCTGCAAACCGCATTGATTCAGGTCGAGTCAATGCTAAACTCTCGCCCAATCACGCCGTTGCCGGACAATCCATCCGATGAGCTTGCTCTGACTCCAGGACATTTCCTGATTGGTCGTCCGTTGAATGCGGTACCTGATCCAGATTGCCGTGAAGTTCCTGAATCCAGGTTGTCTCGATGGGAACGAGTACAACAGCTAACTCAGCATTTCTGGAGTCGTTGGCACAAGGAGTATCTCGCCACCCTGCAAAGTCGCTACCGCTGGACAGAAGCCATGGACAATCTAGCCGTTGGTTCCATCGTCGCTCTCAAAGATGAGAGAGCACCGCCGTTGAAATGGCCCCTGGGACGCGTGCTCAGCGTTCATCCCGGCCCTGACGGCCTTGTTCGTGTCGCCACCGTGAAGTCGACCTTCGGCATCGTTCAACGCGCCATCCCGAAGCTCTGCTTACTTCCAGTTGAAGTAGCGCCACCCATCGTAGCACCGAGTCCCTCACCAACTAGCAGCCCTACGTCAACAACGCCAAATGAAGGCCCTTGCTCAGGGAACCGAGCCGCCGGACGAGATCCCGGCCCTTGCTCAGGGAACAGAGCCGCCGGACGAGATCCCGGCCCTTGCTCAGGGTACAGAGCCGCCGGACGAGCTCCCGGCCCCTACTCGGGGAAATGAGTCGCCAGACGAGATCCTGGCCCAAGCTCGGGGGTATCGAGCGGTTCGTGGTTCACCTGTAAAGAACCAAGCCTCGCCGTGTGGGTTCCTAGAACCCCCGGCTGGGACTTGACTCGAGTTAAGTACCCCATCCTAATTTGTTAAACCAACAGTTCGCGTACAGATGTTCCTCCTTTACAGCACACCACTCCTGGACAGTATCCTGCAGTCGGACCCGACGCACCTCGAAAAATCATCCTGGAAGCTGTAAGGAGGCCTGTACCGGCAAGACGAATCCAAATCTCCATATCCCGTTGAACGTCAGTCATCGCAAGAAGCTCGAACTTCCGCCGCTAATGCCCGTTGAATTCCTTAAAATTTCATTGGCGGCCGGAATGTTCAATACTCACCTTTAATCCACCACAACATGAACCTGAATTGAAATGAAATTTTATGCATTGTACATACCTGTAAATACTCACCTAGCCCTAAGAAAAAGTGAACTAATCATAGAATTTTAGAAACAAAATGCAATGTAAAATACTTACCGTACGATTCGCACAGTCAGCCCACTGTGCAAACCCTAAGCAGAAATGGATTCTGCAAACAATAACATAGCTGTCAAACAGCCGCAGCATAAAACACACATAGACAAATGTACACAAAAAGCATACAATAAACAGATAGTTAAAAGCAATCAGTGGTGTCGGTCGCAGAAAAATAGTTTTCGAGTTCTATTCATTTCGCGATATCCAAAGTTCCTTACCAACCCGTTTAACTCGCGCGCGATCTCCAGCGGAAGGTGCAGTGGAAGCAGAAGAAAGTCCTGGTCAAGCAGGTGAAAACAACGGCAAAACTTTCTAAAGATCCAGTAAGTAAGAAGAGTTGTGAAGTGCGTGAACACATACCTTTTTCTATTTTTCAAAATATCGATTTTTTTATTACTTTATCTGAAAGGACAACTCTTTGAGAATATTTTTTCAAATTTTTATAGAGATCCGAGAAATAGATCGAAAGATACAGCGCTTCCAAGCGTGCTTCGTCTACCAAGCGCAGTGGTAATTTTAAACTCGATTATCTCGAAACACCGATTTTTAAAAAAAATGGTTTTCTCGTGCTCACGATTTCTGAAATACCACTCAACCGATTGTCTTTTTTTAAATTGATCGTAACCAATTTTTCTCATACCTTAACAATTCCTTTTTTATGTTTGTTTTGTAGATGAGAATTTTTTAATACAATTTTAAAAGCCTAAAACAGCGATTTATTAGGAAAAACGTTCACGAATGCAGGAAAAATGTTGAAATGTAGTCTCCGGTTATTCAACTAGGTCGACTAATAGTGTTGCGGCCAATAAGAAGCAAGACGAATGATTCCAATTTGTTAACAATGTATATTGTAACAATTGTTAAAAAGTACCTACAATAATTCATCATTAAATTTAGTGTGATACAATGTGGTTCTCACTTACGTTTAGTTCTTCTTGCTCTTTATTTAATTCTTCGTAATTGCGTGTCTACGAAATCGCAATGCTGATAGCCGATCCTTACGCCAGTTTTCGACAATAGATAGCTCCTACAAACGGATTTGGTAGCGAGCTTTAGTTGATCGTAATCTAATTATTTAGGACTGTTAAATTATATAGGTTATCACATTTCAGGTTAACAAATTTGTAGGTTATGAAATTATAGGTTAACAAATTTAGAGGTTATCAAATTAATGTACATGAATAATTGTATATAGGTTTTCAAATTCAAGTAGGGTAACAAATTCGTAAGGGTTATCGAATTCAATATGAGAAACTGTTCAAATTCACTTACTTAGCATAAATCTAGATGGTAATAAATTTAACTTTATAATTATTCGTTTATCGCGTGAACTGCACTTGCTTGCCTAGCCTTGTAGCACATTATGAGCACAATCTTGTTCCGTTCTTTCTCTTCTCGTGTTATGTCAGTCGCTAACAATCGGCTGCTGTCGAGAACGATAGGGTGATCATCGAAGATCGTCTTGGTGAGTTGTGCCGACCGAGGGGTCGTAACAAATAGAAACCGACTAAAATTACAATTATTTTGTTCAAGATGTGTGTTTCGGTGCACGAAATTAGCGGTAACCAATCACAAACTGGTTTTAGTTGGGTGTTGTAAAATCCGTTTTTTCGGCTCGGTGCTTGAAGTTAGCAGTAAAGAATCACGAACTGGTTACGGGCGGGTGTTAAAAATAAATAATTTCCTCTGCTAGTAGTAGGTAACGACACAAATTGATTCATCCACCAGCCGTTTACAGTTCACAAATATTTTTTTCCTGGTATTGTGCAGCCCTTGGAGAACCCTGTACGCTCTAAACAGCTCTACACAAAAAATTGAAATAAAACTGTAGCGGACCGACAATTTTCTCATCATTTCAGTGTCCGGTTGGTGCATCATATGAGAGGCTGAGAGTAAGAGTGGGTTAAAATTTTGTTCAGAGCAAAAGTGGGTTAAAATATTCTGTTAGATCAGAAATGGTATAGTCATGACACCTCAGGCAAAAGTGGATCAAATATTAATTCGCGCAAAAATGGTTCGACAAAATTTTCAGGGCAAGACTGGTATAGATTATTAACCCATTTTTGCGCTAAGAAAAGAATCAGAATTTTCTTATTCGGACTTGTGGGAAATGAAATTTTTTTTAAATTTTTCGATGCCTTAAAAATCGTGTAATATGGGATCCGTATAGGTCAATAGGCATCGGAAATTGACGATTGCCGCCATTTTGAAATCCAAGATGGCGACTTCCGGTTCCCACAAAGTAGTGAGAACCACCATCAATATGGGTGTCATTTGAAAGGGGATGGTGAGCAGACATCGAAAATTGACCTTCACCGCCATTTTGAAATCCAAGATGGCGACTTCCTGTTACCATAAAATAGGGAGAACCACCATCAATATGGGTGTCATTTGAAAGAGGATGATCAGCAAACACCGAAAATTGACCATTTCCGCCATTTTGAAATCCAAGATGGCGACTTCCGTTACCACAAAATAGTGAGAACCACCATCAATATGGGTGTCATTTGAAAGAGGATGGTGAGCAGACACCGAAAATTGACCACCACCGCCATTTTGAAATCCAAGATGGCGACTTCCGGTTACCACAAAATAGTGAGAACCACCATCAATATGGGTGTCATTTGAAAGGGGATGGTGAGCAGACATCGAAAATTGACCACCACCGCCATTTTGAAATCCAAGATGGCGACTTCCGGTTACCACAAAATAGTGAGAACCACCATCAATATGGGTGTCATTTGAAAGAGGATGATCAGCACACACCGAAAATTGACCATTACCGCCATTTTGAATTCCAAGATGGCGACTTCCGGTTACCACAAAATAGTGAGAACCACCATCAATATGGGTGTCATTTGAAAGGGAATGGTGAGCAGACATCGAAAATTGACTTTCACCGCCATTTTGAAATCCAAGATGGCGACTTCCGGTTACCACAAAATAGTGAGAACCACCATCAATATGGGTGTCATTTGAAAGGGAATGGTGAGCAGACATCGAAAATTGACTTTCACCGCCATTTTGAAATCCAAGATGGCGACTTCCGGTTACCACAAAATAGTGAGAACCACCATCAATATGGGTGTCATTTGAAAGGGAATGGTGAGCAGACATCGAAAATTGACCACCACCGCCATTTTGAAATCCAAGATGGCGACTTCCGGTTACCACAAAATAGTGAGAACCACCATCAATATAGGTGTCATTTGAAAGAGGATGGTGAGCAGACAGCGAAAATTGACCTTCACCGCCATTTTGAAATCCAACATGGCGACTTCCGGTTACCACAAAATAGTGAGAACCACCATCAATATGGGTGTCATTTGAAAGAGGATGATCAGCAGAAACCGAAAATTCACCTTCACCGCCATTTTGAAATCCAAGATGGCGACTTCCGGTTACCAAAAAATAGTGAGAACCACCATCAATATGGGTGTCATTTGAAAGAAGATGATCAGCAGAAACCGAAAATTCACCTTCACCGCCATTTTGAAATCCAAGATGGCGACTTCCGGTTACCAAAAAATAATGAGAACCACCATCAATATGGGTGTCATTTGAAAGAGGATGGTGAGCAGACATCGAAAATTGACCTTCACCGCCATTTTGAATTCCAAGATGGCGACTTCCGGTTACCACAAAATAGTGAGAACCACCATCAGTATTGGTGTCATTTCATACACCTTTAAAATTTGAAGATCCAAGGAATATTAATAAACCCAAAAATGGATTGAAGTGAACCAAAAGCAATTTTATTGAAAATTAGCATTTTTTCGCTTTTTTCCTCATATAACCTATTTTAAAACCACTAAAATTAATATGGAAGTGCATATATAATATTTTTATTGATGCGAGAAACAAATCACAAAATTTTAATTTCGCGCGGGTCGATCATTCTTATCCAGGGGGTGGCATCCGTATGTTGATGTACAGACGTTGACAGTATCCAGCATATAGTGGGCCCGGTCGCTTCTAGGCTCATATCTCCCATGCTCTTGCGCTTCTAGGCTCATACCTCCCATGCTCTTACATTGGGTTGTTTTATCTTTATTGTCTTCATGCCTCATCCACGAAGCATGAAGTGTGTGGTGCTGCATCCATGATGACTCCACCACCCTTGACGTGAGAGTGTCTTGGAATGCTCGAGTCGAATAAATGGTAGTTAAACTGAATCGGATAGCGTTTCCGAGTGAACGTAACGATTGAGCATTTACTCGGATGTAAAACCATTCTGTTTAGGTCACATCACGTACTAAAGCTCTCCAGTTCACTCTGAAAAAACTCGGAATCGGTTTTATCCCGTATTTGTCGAAAAATTTTCATATCATGCGCGAAAGAAAGGCGGGGTCCTTGTAATTTAATATTGATGTCATTAAAGTAGAGGAGAAAAATTAATGGACCGAGATGGCTACCTATTGAGATGCCGGATGTAGTGAAGAATGGTGCAGATAGGCAGTCCTTAATGCTGATTTGGAATTGCCTTCCATCGAGGAACCAACGCAGAAGTTGTCCATGAATACCGAGTTTGTCCAGCTTCGCTATTGCGACATCATGGTTGATTTTGTCGAAGGCCGAACCGATCCATGTGAACAGCATCGGTTCGCAATCCGTCAGTAAATCCATCGAGTACATATGTTGTAAACGAGAGCAGGTTGGTCGTTGTCGATCATTTAGGCATAAAACCGTGTTGTTGCAATGTAATGTTTGCAGTGAAAGAAAATCGGATCTAAAACGGCTACTACTGAACACCCCCTTTCAAACGTTACCCATGTTTATGATGGTTCTCACTATTTTCTGGTAACCGGAAGTGACCATATTGGATTTCAAAATAGCCTAATTGTCGATTTCCGATGTCTACTGACCACCCCACCCATATTGATGGTGGTTCTCACTATTTTGTGGTAACCGGAAATCGCCATCTTGGATTTCAAAATGACGTAATAATCAATTCCCGATATTTACTGACACCCGCTTTCAAATTATACCCATATTGATGATGGTTCTCTCTACTTTGTGGTTACCGGAAGCCGCTATCTTGGATTTCAAAATGGCGTAACAATCGATTTCCGATGTCTACTGACCCTTTTTAAATGACACCCATATTAATGGTGGTTCTCACTATTTTGTGGTAACTGAAAGTCGCCATCTTGGATTTCAAAATTACGTAATAATCAATTTCCGATATCTACTGACACCCCTTTTCAAATGACACCCATATTGATGGTGGTTCTCACTATATTGTGGTAAGCGGAAGTCGCCATCTTGGATTTCAAAATGGCGGTAATGATCAATATTCGGTGTCTGCTAACCACCTCCTTTCAAATGACACCCATATTGATGGTGGTTCTCACTATTTTGTGATAACCGGAAGTCGCCATCTTGGATTTTAAAATGGCGGTGATGGTGAATTTTTAGTGTTTGCTGACCATCCCCTATAAAATGACACCCATATTGATGGTGGTTCTCACTATATTATGGTAACCGGAAGTCGCCATCTTGGATTTCAAAATGGCGGTAATGATCAATTTTCGGTGTCTGCTGATCATCCTCTTTCAAATGACACTCATATTGATGGTGGTTCTCACTATTTTGTGGTAACCGGAAGTCGCCATCTTGGATTTCAAAATGGCGGTGGTGGTCAATTTTCGGTGCCTGCTCATCATTCCCTTTCAAATGACACCCATATTGATGGTGGTTCTCACTATTTTGTGGTAACCGGAAGTCGCCATCTTGGATTTCAAAATGGCGGTGAAAGTCAATTTTCGATGTCTGCTCACCATTCCCTTTCAAATGACACCCATATTGATGGTGGTTCTCACTATTTTGTGGTAACCGGAAGTCGCCATCTTGGATTTCAAAATGGCGGTGGAAGTCAATTTTCGATGTCTGCTCACCATTCCCTTTCAAATGACACCCATATTGATGGTGGTTCTCACTATTTTGTGGTAACCGGAAGTCGCCATCTTGGAATTCAAAATGGCGGTAATGGTCAATTTTCGGTGTGTGCTGATCATCCTCTTTCAAATGACACCCATATTGATGGTGGTTCTCACTATTTTGTGGTAACCGGAAGTCGCCATCTTGGATTTCAAAATGGCGGTGGTGGTCAATTTTCGATGTCTGCTCACCATTCCCTTTCAAATGACACCCATATTGATGGTTGTTCTCACTATTTTGTGGTAACCGGAAGTCGCCATCTTGGATTTCAAAATGGCGGTGAAAGTCAATTTTCGATGTCTGCTCACCATTCCCTTTCAAATGACACCCATATTGATGGTGGTTCTCACTATTTTGTGGTAACCGGAAGTCGCCATCTTGGATTTCAAAATGGCGGTGAAGGTCAATTTTCGGTGTCTGCTCACCATCCCCTTTCAAATTGCACCCATATTGATGGTGGTTCTCATTATTTTGTGGTAACGGAAGTCGCCATCTTGGATTTCAAAATGGCGGTAATGGTCAATTTTCGGTGTCTGCTCACTATCTCCTTTCAAATGACACCCATATTGATGGTGGTTCTCGCTATTTTGTGGTAACCGGAAGTCGCCATCTTGGATTTCAAAATGGCGGTGATGGTCAATTTTCGGTGTCTGCTCACCATCTCCTTTCAAATGACACCCATATTGATGGTGGTTCTCACTATTTTGTGGTAACCGGAAGTCGCCATCTTGGATTTCAAAATGGCGGTGGTGGTCAATTTTCGGTGTCTGCTCACCATCCCCTTTCAAATGACACTCATATTGATGGTGGTTCTCACTATTTTGTGGTAACCGGAAGTCGCCATCTTGGATTTCAAAATGGCGGTGATGGTCAATTTTCGGTGTCTGCTCACCATCTCCTTTCAAATGACACCCATATTGATGGTGGTTCTCACTATTTTGTGGTAACGGAAGTCGCCATCTTGGAATTCAAAATGGCGTAATTATCGATTTCCCATATCTACTAACCACCTCCTTTCAAATGATACCCATATTGATGATGGTTTTCCCTGATTGGTGATAAATCATTTTTGAAAACATTCTTAGAATAAAAATGGAATATATATCCTCTCAGGGCAAAAGTGGTATATCTTTTTAACCCACTTTTGCGCTAAGGTTTTTTTATCCCATTTCTGCTCTGACTGGTACTTAAACCGGTTTTGCTCTAAATAAAACGTATACCGCTTTTGCTCGCAGCGAATTTTTAACCCACTCTTGCTCTCAGCCTCTCAATATAGAAGGCTCTGACCGAGATGAGCTGAAACTTTTCCCCATTTCCAAGTAGTTTTTTTTCGAAAGATTTTTCAAAACAGGTTTTCGTTATTAATGCATGTCATACATACCTCAACATTTTATACAACATTGTTGAACTTATTTTCGACAAATTCCGAAAATTGATTAATTCCATGCAGTATGATATGAAAAGATATGAGCGTTCCAAACCTTACACGACTTTCATCCCGAAATTTTGAAAAGGGCACGTATATTGAATGATAAGTCGTTAGCCACGACAAAAACGGAACAGCACTTCATAGTATAATGGGTTCCGCCGCGGTACAATTTTCGAAACAGCACACTTTTATTGGCTTACTTTGGGGTCCTAGAAATAATGTCACTGTTGAGTTACTTAGTACTTTGCAATGGACAGGGCTCCAGAATGTAAATTTAGCAGGAATTTTACCTTTTTGCTAAAATTAAATGATTTAGCCTTACAATATGTTTGGCAAAGTTGTTGTACTTTACAAGCCCTTTATTTTGCTTTAAACAGAAGCTAGGGTGGTTCTAACTTTAGCAATATTTAAAATGAAACTTTTGAACGGTTCGAGATAGAGCTTGACTACTATCGATGAAGTTGTAGAACAACACATTTTAGCCAAATTTGCTGAAGACACGCAAGCTCTAGCTTTTATACTTTCCATTGCCCGACAAATCCAAATGTAAGCTGTAAGGTGTTCCTTAAAAACGGTTTTATTTCTATGAAAAGTTTTCATTTTACACTAACGTACCCTATGGACAGGGGTACAAGATAATTTTAAGGTGCATTATTTTCTTTAAAACTCCAACTACCAAAATTTTTTCGTTTGAAAGGTATGAGAACTTTTTTATAAAAAAATATAACTTTTTCATATCTTCGATTAGGACACTTAACATTGAATACCGCTGTCGTCATATGATATAGCATGCTTTGTAGTATAGATCGCAAAAAATGGCAAATACAATATTTTTTACGTCTTGTAATATTTACTCATAAAAGAGTTTATTTTTAGTAAAAAGTATATATAACTTTCTAACGAGAGATGCTAGAGGTTCGGTACGTTGAGACAAAATGCTCTCCTTCAAAATATCTGAAAGTTTTTCTTACGTGATCCTTATGAAAAATTAAAACTGCAAAAGTTATATAAAGAAAACCATTTATTAAGAACATCCTATTTTTTGGTAAATTTCTTGTAAAATGGAAAATATACGACGTAGAGTTCCAGTGTCTTCGACCAAGTTTTTTAAAATTTTATTTTCTACGAAGCTCTATCTCGAACCATTTAAAAGTTAATTTTAAGATTTTAAAAAATTAGAACCACCCACATTAAAACACTAGGTTATATTATTCAAAAGATATAAGAACTTATAATATCAAAAATAGAATTTTTGTAATCAACTTTTTGAACTTTTAGAAAATAACGTATTCGTTGTTTTTTGCTCAATTATAACTCTAGTAATGACCTTAGCTATACTTGAAAAAGAATTATTATTTGTTTGCCCCAATGAGTGATATTGGCGAAAAAGTGCTCATAACTCATCGGCAAAAATAGTTAGATATAATAGTTGCCATGAAACAGATATAAATAGTTGCCATGAAACAAGTTATTTTCCTTAAAACAGTCTTAAAGTTGTCTGTAGATTACTTCACTTTTAAATCAATACCGCAAAAGTTATTTGACTAAAACAGTTTTTCTGATAAACACTAAGAAACAACCTAACCTTCAATTTTAAAATAAAAGTATAAGTTGTAAAATGAAAAGTATGATAGGTAGAGCTCACATGTATTTGGCTCTAGCTGGAATAATTAAAAAGTTATTTTTGATCTTGGTACAATTACCCTATCTGTTTTTTTTTTAACAAAAAGAAGAGGCCCACAAACTACGAAAACTTCTCCAAAGACTTATTAAGGCTAAGTTGTTTAGTTTTAGAAAAATCTCAAAATTCCTGCTAAATTTACATTCTGTACCACTGTGGAACGGTAATCCTTATTTCTATGACCTCACATGGACTACAATTCCAAAGTATTGATTTGAATTGTTCAGTTTGGAAGTTTTGTGTGGTATCAGATACGACGAAAAATTGACCATCGGGTCTTCAAATGGGCGTAGTATCCTTTGCCTACTACCAAAATATCAGTCCTGTACTCGTATAACCAATATCATTTGAATTGGGTTCGCAGCACATGGCACGTCTTGAGGCGACCAACGAGCACTGACGACAACAACATACACTATATTCCTCCGGCGATAGCGAGCAACATGCGCGATGAACCGCATAAAATACCCAGCTGTCGAGACGATCCACCCATGCTAGAAGATCTGCAAAAGCAAAATTCAAATATCTGGTGATGTGGTGATCTGATGGGCAGGTAGCGCGATTGGCATGCAGGCTTTGCTTATTTGCAAAAAAGGGGGATGCTGAATATAATAGAAGCACAGCGCGAATCGGATTGTAGCCTACTTAGGTATTTATCCCAGGCTGGCAATATTCTAGCACAACATAGTACTTAAGCCCTGTAGTCCGCGTAAGAAAACATAATATGTTTCGAGCAGCCTATTTCTAAATTATAAATGAAGCCAGATTTGATGAAAAAGTCACTAATTGGCATTCGAATGACCCTAGTAGTTCTCACCTATCACCAAATTATCAGCCCTGTAATCGTGCAACCAATGCCAGTCTAACTGGTTTCACAGCGCATTGTGTACGCTTCTTCTGCGAGAGGTAATAAACGAGCACTGACGCGCGGTACTATACACATCTCTGAGACAAGAGCGCTCTTAAAGTTAGTCAACAGTTAGTTAAAAAAATAAAAAATGCTATATAAATGAATGCAACAGGAGAAATATAAATGGGGTTACGAAGAAATTTAAGAATATAGGTTTTATCATAGTATTATAGTCTTAAGAAAACTTTGTAACATGTTATGTATAATAAAAGAATCTCTGCACAACAAATAGGAGTAAAAATTCGAAAAAATAGAAAACATTCAAAAGGTGTATGAAAATATATTCATACTCTATGCTGTTTGCACCACTAAGCGGCCTAAATTCTATTGTTACAACGAGACACGAAAGTCTTTGAAATACTATAAAGCTTCGCAGAACATCAGATTGCACTATCTCTTGCCATTGTATGGATAGGAATATTACCTTGAATTAATTTTGATCACTGGCGCCACCATGTGATAGAATTTTGCATTTTTCAAATGAAAATATTTTTTGCTACTCTACAACTTTTTAGAACATTCAAATGCTCCATCTCTTACCGTTATACAGATAGGAGTATTCCCTTTAAATTGCTTGGCTCACTACTGCCACCTTGCGGAGAAATCCTCAAACTTTCCAGTTAAACCAAAAAGTCCTTTTATTCCTCTACAACTTTGTGGAACATCATAGCTTTCTATCTCTCATCGTTTCAGAGATATATGAGAGTTTCCTAACGTTGTCCCACATTCACTCGTGGTTCACATACATGAGATAAGCGGAGTACGCCATTTGCGAATGTTAAGCAGCAGTATCCAGCTTTAAACGTTAATAACTCTTTAACGGTTGGTTGGATTGTCTTGCAGTCTTCGACAAACTTGTTCAGCATATCTTCGAAAGCTTAACTCCTTCCTAGGTCAGTGATCGGAAGTTTACAGCGACCTCTAGCGGCGATTTTGTGAAGTGTGAGTGTTTCCCCATACATTTTGGCCAAAAATCCCATACAAACTTTAAGCTCTTTGGAGGAGGGGTTAGGGTTAACCGATTTCGCTCAAATTTGGACAGTGTCATTTTTTCATGATTTGGAACGACGCTAGGGGGTGTAGGTTGCGAATTTTTTTTTTCATATAAATCATTGTCACCCATATATGGCTTATACGAATACCTTTTGAACGAGTTATAGATTGTTGAAATCAGACTATTATCAAAAGAGATATTAAACATTAAATACGAACGAAATTTTTTCTCATTACCCATAGCCAGAAATAAGACCAAAAACATGCAATCTATTAATAACGACAAACGGTCAATAGTATCTTCGAAAAATTTAACGAATACAATATGCCCTTTCTTTTGATATTGTGATTTTGGTGATTAATCTCCCTAAAAGTGAGATATTTTCATAAATTTTCTTGGAAATGATTGTATTAAAATGATGCCTTCAGCAAATTTGTAGCTCTTTCTTTTGCGAATAACTTTACTGAAGACATGAAATATCTATTTTGAATACTTTAAAAGTTATGGCTTGTTGTCTTTGGATTACCCTTTGTCGCCTATTTATTGTTCAATATAGTAATAATCCATTTGAATAAGCTAAACATTATTTCGACAAAAGGAAATTTCGTATTTTTTTATTCACAACCGCTATAGTTAACCACCGAAAAATTTCAAATTTTCTGGATGGAACTTGATCACTTATCTGTGCAAAAAATTTCATTTGCGCGAACCTCCTGATTGCAAATTTTCTAACTTATAACCATCAGATCGATCTGAAATATATATCGGAAAATAAAAAGCGATATAAATTACTCCAAGCAACGGCGTAGTCAAGAGGAGGCTTTGGGGGTTAACCCCATCGACCCACCACCCCCTCCCGCTACTCAAAAAATTAATTAGATAGAAGAGCAAAATGTATTTATGCTGGCTTATTTAATTCAATACTACAATAATAATTTTCTGATCAGTGCATTGATAACCCGTTGTTTCAAACATCATGAGGATTTCTGAAAAATTGTGGGAATGGAATCCTGATATGTAACTGATCTATTGGTCTTGATCTCACAGTTGTCTAATCACATAAATCCAGATACCTGCATGAAAACATTTCAATGGAAACTCATCCCAGCATTCTAAAATCAATCATAATCCATAGATTTCTTATCATGTTGAGCTCACTTTTGAACGGATGTTCTGTAATATGAATTCTGGTTTTTTTAATTGGAAGCGAAGTTGGAATTGGTTTAATGTCTATGAAACATAGAACTACTCACCGAAAAATTGCATAGCTTTCAACATTCTACTATTTACTATTTTAAAAAACGCTTTTAATCCACCTAACAGTGTGATGAGACATTTCTTATAACTCTAATCACTCTCTTCGGATATTATGTCGTTTGAGAACATTTAGAACTTGATGTTTCGCGATGTTTTTTATAACACATACTACATGGGATAGTGGCAGGACTCAGAGAATCGCTCAAATCAGCATAGGACAACATCAGTGCTAGAAATCTCAAACCAAATCAATGGGAAAGCTAAAAAATAGGCCCATAAAATAGACAAACAAACGAATTATTGCTAATGCTCTGTTAATAAAATATCTATATTGTGGCGGGAAAACTAAATTTTCCTAAAGGGGTTATGTATATTGTACTGAGCCAAAAAAATCGAATTTTGTTTTGAATCGATTTGAAGTTTATACTTTACTCAAATTTCCAACGCGACTGAGAACTAAGAAATCAACGCTTTTTCTTGAAAAGGGCGATACTAGCAGTGACACCATTCAAAGAAAATCAACAGTGAATATTTCCAGACTTGGTTTTATTATCTATTTAAGAATTACTGTGTTTTTACATCCTAGATTTCATGATTCAGTGATCGAAACCCAAAACTTCATGAAGTATTTGAAATTATTAAATTAAAATTTGTGTTTGCTATTGAAATTGACAAAATGATAGTGTCGCCCTTTTGGCGACTGTTTACTTTTTCGGTCCCACCTATCAGCATTGAAGTATCGCCCTTACATTCGCATAACTCCGAAACCGTAATTTTTGAAATTTTAAAATTATGCAGAGTTAATTTTTCAGAAAATAGTAACAGAGTTCGTGTCTTTAGCGAATTTGTTGAGACTTTATTGTAGTCATAAATTAACCTGAGAAAATTCACTATAAATACTTCTTGGACGATACACCGTCAAAATTATTTTATCAAATGATGCGCTGTTTAACGTTTGTAAAACTCATCGAAGATACTAAACCTCCGAAATTGGCGGTTTCAAAATGATGTTATCTTGACCTTAAATTACAGTTTTTGAACATTTGACCTATACATATAATTGGTCATACAACAAAAATCAAATGCTCATCAAAATCGATCAGGACCTGCTAGAGTCGAATGGAAATCGTCATTTTTCATAAATTTCTCTCTATATTCCGAAAGTGTTATCCTCGTTATTAATCATATTACGTTTTCGTCTCAACCTTAAACCGTCTCAAATTTTAAACTAGTTTTAATTTTAAAGTAGCAACCCCTCACTGCATACTCCCTCCGGGCCGGTATGATTGACGATTTTTAGAGTGATTGCATAACCTTTCTATATGAGAAAGGTAAAAATGAACCAAAGTCCAAAAAAATCAATTTTTGTCAAACATTTTTTTTTTCGAGTTTACATCAAATCTCAATGTTTCATGCATTTTAAAGTCATTTGGCATCAAAAATACAAATTTGATTTTTAAAAATTTTCATTTCAGTTTATATGGGAATTTGCTGTGTGATTGCACTCTTCAACTCGTAACTCCGGAACCGGAAGTCCAATCAAGAAAAAAATCAACAGCAGCCGATGGGAAGGTTGTACCTTTCATTTGAGACTAACTTTGTGCAAATCGATCCAGCCATCTCTGATTAACAGAGGTCACACACACATACATACATACACACACTGACATTTTCCGATCTCGACTAGCTGAGTCGATTGGCATATGATACTCGGCCCTCCGGGTCGGGATTAGATTGACGAATTTTAGAGTGAATGAGAAAAGCAAAAACATTTTTAGCAAATGTTGAAAGTTATGCTTTTTTTTTGGTGAGCAGTTCTATGTTTCATACACATCAAATCAATTTTAACTTCGCATCCTATTAAATAAAGACCCTTATTACAGTACATCTCTACAAAAGCGAGCTCAATTTGAAAAGAAATCTGAGGATTATGATTGATTACAGAACTCTGGAATTTTCTATTGGAATGTTTTCAGGCAGGAATTTGATATTGATGCTATTAGACAACTGTGAAATCAAGACCAATAGATCAGTTACATATCAGGACCCCATTCCGACAATTTATCAAAAGCCCTCATGATGTTTACAACAACAGGTTATCAATGTACGGATCAGATAATTGTTATTGTGATATGGAATTAAATCAGTCAGCATCAATAAATTTTCAACTTCAATTCAATTTTTTTGTGTGGTGGGTGGGGAGTTGTATGGTGTTAAACCCCAAAACCTTCTCTTGGCTACGCCGTTGCTTGGAGTTATTTACTTCGCTTTCATTTTCCGATATGTTTCAGATCTATCCGATGGTTACAAGTTAGAAAAATTGCAGTCAGAAGGTTCGCACAAATGAACATTTTTGCACTGATAAGTTATCAAGTTCCTTCCAGACAACTTGGAAGCTTTCGGTAATTATTTCTAGCGGTTGTAGATAGAAAAATGAAATACAAAATTTGTTTCATCGAAATAATGTTTGGCTTATTTCGATGGATTATGACTATATTGAACAATAAATAGGCGACAAAGAGTAATCCACAAACAACAAGCCATAACTTTTAAAGTATTCAAAATAGATATTTGAAGTCTTCAGTAAAGTTATTCGCAAAAGTAAGAGCTACAAATTTGCTGAAGACATCATTTCGATATAATCACTTCCAAGAAAATTTGTTGAAATATCTCACTTATAGGGGGATTAATCTGCAAAAGCACAATACCAAAAGAAAGGGCATATTACCTCCATTAAATTCTCCGAAGATACTATTGACCTAAAATAAGCCGTTTTGGCGTTAATAATAGATTACATGTTTTTGGTCATATTTCTGGCAATGGGAAATGATAAAAATCTTTCGTCCGCATTTAATGTTACATATCAAAAGAGATAATAGTCCGATTTCAACAATCTATAGCTTGTTCGAAAGCTATAAGTATAAGTATAAGCTACCTAAAAATATATAAATTGATAATTTATGTTGTCAATTTCGGCAGGTAATTTAAAAAAAACTGCTAAAAACGCCATTTTTACACATTCAAACATTCATACCTTGGAAACTAAACATCGGAATCAAAAACAAATTAATAGCTTTCTTACTGTTTTTTAGTTCTTTCATTTAAAATTGGTTTGGATAATATCGGTTCAGCCATTGCTGAGAAACACGAATGAGAATTTGTCCGTTACATACACACACACAGACATTGTCCCAAATCATCGAGCTGAGTCGATTGGTATATAAGACTCGGCCCTCCGGACCTCGGAAAAAATCTTGAAAGTTTGATCGAATTCTATACATTTCTTTTATAAGAAATGTAAAGAAAAAGATTTCTCCATAATTTTAAAACTGCACAAATAACGGTTTCGGAATTATGACATTTGAGCAGTAAGTTCGATTTTCACCATTCCCCCTACCAAACCGAATTTCTTGCTACGACGCTGACTGACTCCAAGTAGAGTAGAAACAAAGTCGTTCTACACTCACCCACAAGAAATTTCTTCGAATACTTTCTATCTTCTATATATATATATATATATATATATATATATATATATATATATATATATATATATATATATATATATATATATATATATATATATATATATATATATATATATATATATATATATATATATATATATATATATATATATATATATATATATATATATATATATATATATATATATATATATATATATAAAAGTAATATTCATAGAACTGATGTAATTGCAATTTGTCTGGATAGATCCCGGTGAAACAGTGCTGCCGAGGGCAGTGGGCATAACATAAATTTTTGATATCTTTATGATGGCTCTAATTATTATTGAAAACTGATAGACTCAATTAAGACCGTCTTTGACTACCTTTTCCATACTATTTGATTATAGTAATCATTGTAAGGGAATTGTATTGAGCATCGGATGTTAAATTTTGAGCAGCTTTTAGCACGGCGAAAGAAGAACCTATCTTAATTAAAACAGGTTTTTTTTCTCCTTGATAGCGACAGTTTCGACGAAAAATTGTTTTGGAGCCCTATATGCACCAGGGAAAAAGTAGAACATGAATGGGATAATGTATGTTTTTTAAATATTAACTTTTCATATTAAAGTATCGCAATGTTCACTTTTTTAATGTCTTTGGAGTACTACAAATAACACGGTGCCATAGTGATTCTGTACTTTTCAAGTGACCTGGGTTGTAGATTTCATCAAATGCAACATAAAATAATGTATGAGAAATGCTGTATACCCTCAAAATCTTGATTTATAGCCAAAAGTTTTCATATTTTTCGGGACCTTCGCCGCTGAAAGATTTTCTAAGCGGTCATTTTTCAACTGATTTTCAATTTCTGTGTTCTGCAAAGAAGACGAAAAGACCTCTCCAACGGTATGCTATGTTATGTTCTTTTGTTTAAAATACTCTGGGGGTTTAGGACAGCAACTCGTAAACAACCAATATTTTGCGATTTTTTCATGAAAATTAGGAAAATTACTCAACAATTTTATTAAAAATTTAGAGATTTAATTCTGCATCTAACGACCTGTTTATCTCCAAATTCGGCTACAATCTTCAAACTTTCACTTTAAAGTTTATACACATGCTTCCAAATGTATACGCAATCGAGCAAAAAAATCGATTTTTTTTATGGGGACGGCCCCTTGAAAGATCATGCGAGCAAGTTTCTAATTTGGAAACGCTGTCATTTTTCAACCAATTGTGATTGAAAATACCGCATAACACTTTTAACAAAAGAATATAACATAGCATACCGTTGATAGGGCCATTTCTTCCTCGTTACAGAATTCTTAAAAAAATTAAATCCTGAAAAATGACTGCGAAACTAATATTTTAGACCCGAAAAATAGTTTTTTTTGCCATAAATCAAGATTTCGAGGGTATATTAATTTGATCAAATGTTGCTTTGAATTGTATTTGACCTAACCTAACCTTTACTAAATCACTTGAAAAGTACATTCGTTTTTATTTTGTAACCCCCTTATTCATTATGGTACAAGAGTCGACAATTTTTTATAGTATTTGTAATATTTGTAGTATTTGTATACTAATAACAAGGTCGTAGAATTATGTATACTTCCATGTGCCTGCCAGCTTCTACCTCGTGCCTCAGCTTTGTAAGTAATTGTTTGTCACAATTTGAGTCCTATATATATGCTCCCAAACGACCCCAGATGAAAGGGTGGCCAAGAAGCTTCTACCATAATTCCAAATTTGCGTAAACAAATTAATAATCGTCATCATTATCTTAGTGACCTAGTGACCGAACAATCCGGATAAACGAATCATAATTGAATGTATTTTAGAGTTCCAGGTTACTTGATCTTGAATCGCCGGTTTTCAACCTCCATAAACGCCCACAGCACGCGCATCTTCCTCAATGCACCGCCAGCGATAGCGGGGTATACCGCGCAGTCCACGACCTCTTCCATGTTCTCTGCTGATCATAACTTTAGCTGGTTCTCTCTTGTCATACAAGCTCAGCTCATTGTAGTGTGCCGTGTTTTATCAGCCTTCCAACCATGCTGGCCATGGTTGTATACTTGGCACCGTTAGGGGTTCATGCGACTGTGATATTCTTAGGCTGTGAAGCTTTAGCTGACTACGTAAACCACATTCGCAGAAGCAACATGCATTGTTCCTTCGCGGCTAACATCGTTATCATATGACACTAGTGTTCTAACATATATGAATTTGTTTGTACCGTACCGTACCCTATCGATTTCCACCTCGAACCCAACGTCGTGCTGTCACGTTGTTTACCAGCTAGCATGTACTTCGTCTTGTGAGAGTTTATAGTCAGTTCAATTCTTGCAGCTTTACTTATAAAAGGCAACAATGCCTCCTCCACTGCTCTGCGATCAACGCCAATGATGTCGATGTCATGTTCCTTTTGCACACCAGATCTTTGTATCGCTTGATTTTATCTTACCCAGCGTCATACGAATCAGCTTAATCAGTTTTGTCGGGAAACCATGCTCAATCAGATGGTGAGTCCGCAAGTTGTATTCCCGGAATATATTCAGAATTTGTCGCTGGGTAAACATATGGTCCGTCGTTGATCGTTGATCGACCGACAAAGCATTCAACCAACAGGCGCAGGGTCCTCAATAGAACACGAGAGACTACCTTGTAGGCGGCATTGAGTTATGCCTAAGAAGATATTATGTTCGAGTTTGTAGCACTTCTTGAAGATAGGACATATGAGGCCATTCGACCAATCCAACGGCATTTTTTCTTCCACGCAGATCATCCCGATAACGGAGTTGATTGCTTCTCACAGGTATCTTAGACTTTTAGAAATTCATCCGGAATTCCGCCCTTCCCAACGGCCTTATCGTTGTTAAGCTCTCGCACTTGACCAACGCACCTAATTTTTAACAGGAACGGAACCACCTTTCCAATGGAATTAAAAGATTGTAAATACAAAGTATACTTTTTGAGTTATACACATTTAAAAACAAACAAGTTGTTTACAAAAAAAGTTCAATAGCTTTGTAGTTGAGTTTTGATAGTTTGTGTAGAACGATTTTTTCCCCAAATACAACTCTCTATCACCGCTCGAAAGATTCTTAACCATGAACCAAACACTCTGTATATGATAGAGTTCCCTGGTTTAATCCCAGCAAATTAGTCTGCATACTCTCACTACTTTAAGTACGTTCGTTCGGAAACTAATCTCAGTTGAATCTTTTGGGACTGAGCAATATGTATATAATTATGTTCGATTGCATCCGTCGTCTTGATCCCCTACTTTTTAATAGTCAATCGCCAAAATAATATAAATTCAAGCGTGGGTGAAAACACTTGATTTTGATCGCGATTATTGAAACTTGAAGAATTATTAAAAAAATGGAATAGAAATTTGTTTAGTAGGAAATGCCGCCCCCTGATTTTGCCGCTCGGGGCGGTTGCCTCCTTCGCCCCCCCCCCCTTAGCGCGCCACTGTAATAGACTACAGTGACACAATCTTATTTTCATACACCGCCATGCGGTATGCTTATATGCATTTTACAAGTAAAACATTAGTTTACGAGACGTTTTATTATGTAGAAATAGTTTACTAGATAGCATAGGGAAGATGCAATAATTATCTTTGTACTACAAATGCTCATTTTTTTCAAAAATATTCGTAATTCTAAAGATAGTCAAATATACACGCAATCTCATATTCGTACAGTATACATATTTTTTCAAAAATCAATTGAAATTTGTACAATAAATATTCAATGTGGTAGCTTTTGTTTGTAATTACAGTTTTCAATCGTATTGGAATGCTGACCACTAGTTTCTGTGTGTATTCAAGTTAAATTTTATCCCATTCTTCTAAATAGTAGTTGCTAAGATCATTCTCATTATAATACGGATAATTTTGCACTTTTTATCCAAATACTCCCATTTATTTTTCAAAACAGTTAATAAACGGGGTCCGTAGTGGAGAATCCATAACATTAAAACAATTATAAATTTGCTCTGAACGTTTTTTGTACGTCTTATGCTTTAGGTTCTTCTCCTGATCGAATTTTCAATATCCACCATTTCTTAGTAAAAGTAGCATTTTACGGAAGCTTTGCTTTAAAATTTATTTTAAGCTATTCATATTAAAATACACATTCTGATCCATCATTCCATCCATGAAGACCAAACTTCTAGCACTTCTTGTGGACATATAATACCCCATACAATAACTCCACTGTTCCTGCGCTTAGCTGCTGTTATATGACTATTACGTCCAGGTCTGAGTTCGATTTTCTCCACTCGAAATAACAGTCATTTGAGTCAAAGATGTTGAATTTGGACTCGTAGACAAAGTTGGCAATCTTTCCAGTATTCGGATAAAATGTTTCAATGTTGTTTAGTAAATAAAAAATCAATATTTTGTTCTTCTCATTGATGAAGCTTCTTGCTCAGAACACAGGCATTGTAATTATATATATATATATATATATATATATATATATATATATATATATATATATATATATATATATATATATATATATATATATATATATATATATATATATATATATATATATATATATATATATATATATATATATATATATATATATATAAAATCAAGTGTGTGTGAAACGCTTGAATTTATATTATTTTGGCGATTGACTATTAAAAAGTAGGGGATCAAGACGACGGATGCAATCGAACATAATTATATACATATTGCTCAGTCCCAAAAGATTCAACTGAGATTAGTTTCCGAACGAACGTACTTAAAGTAGTGGGAGTATGCAGACTAATTTGCTGGGATTGAACCAGGGAACTCTATCATATACAGAGTGTTTGGTTCATGGTTAAGAATCTTTCGAGCGGTGATAGAGAGTTGTATTTGGGGAAAAAATCGTTCTACACAAACTATCAAAACTCAACTACAAAGCTATTGAACTTTTTTTGTAAACAACTTGTTTGTTTTTAAATGTCTATAACTCAAAAAGTATACTTTGTATTTACAATCTTTTAATTCCATTGGAAAGGTGGTTCCGTTCCTGTTAAAAATTAGGTGCGTTGGTCAGGTGCGAGAGTTTAACAACGATAAGGCCGTTGGGAAGGGCGGAATTCCGGATGAATTTCTAAAAGTCTAAGAGACCTGTGAGAAGCAATCAACTCCGTTATCGGGATGATCTGCGTGGAAGAAAAAATGCCGTTGGATTGGTCGAATGGCCTCATATGTCCTATCTTCAAGAAGTGCTACAAACTCGAACATAATATCTTCTTAGGCATAACTCAATGCCGCCTACAAGGTAGTCTCTCGTGTTCTATTGAGGACCCTGCGCCTGTTGGTTGAATGCTTTGTCGGTCGATCAACGATCAACGACGGACCATATGTTTACCCAGCGACAAATTCTGAATATATTCCGGGAATACAACTTGCGGACTCACCATCTGATTGAGCATGGTTTCCCGACAAAACTGATTAAGCTGATTCGTATGACGCTGGGTAAGATAAAATCAAGCGATACAAAGATCTGGTGTGCAAAAGGAACATGACATCGACATCATTGGCGTTGATCGCAGAGCAGTGGAGGAGGCATTGTTGCCTTTCATAAGTAAAGCTGCAAGAATTGAACTGACTATAAACTCTCACAAGACGAAGTACATGCTAGCTGGTAAAGAACGTGACAGCACGACGTTGGGTTCGAGGTGGAAATCGATAGGGTACGGTACGGTACAAACAAATTCATATATGTTAGAACACTAGTGTCATATGATAACGATGTTAGCCGCGAAGGAACAATGCATGTTGCTTCTGCGAATGTGGTTTACGTAGTCAGCTAAAGCTTCACAGCCTAAGAATATCACAGTCGCATGAACCCCTAACGGTGCCAAGTATACAACCATGGCCAGCATGGTTGGAAGGCTGATAAAACACGGCACACTACAATGAGCTGAGCTTGTATGACAAGAGAGAACCAGCTAAAGTTATGATCAGCAGAGAACATGGAAGAGGTCGTGGACTGCGCGGTATACCCCGCTATCGCTGGCGGTGCATTGAGGAAGATGCGCGTGCTGTGGGCGTTTATGGAGGTTGAAAACCGGCGATTCAAGATCAAGTAACCTGGAACTCTAAAATACATTCAATTATGATTCGTTTATCCGGATTGTTCGGTCACTAGGTCACTAAGATAATGATGACGATTATTAATTTGTTTACGCAAATTTGGAATTATGGTAGAAGCTTCTTGGCCACCCTTTCATCTGGGGTCGTTTGGGAGCATATATATAGGACTCAAATTGTGACAAACAATTACTTACAAAGCTGAGGCACGAGGTAGAAGCTGGCAGGCACATGGAAGTATACATAATTCTACGACCTTGTTATTAGTATACAAATACTACAAATATTACAAATACTATAAAAAATTGTCGACTCTTGTACCATAATGAATAAGGGGGTTACAAAATAAAAACGAATGTACTTTTCAAGTGATTTAGTAAAGGTTAGGTTAGGTCAAATACAATTCAAAGCAACATTTGATCAAATTAATATACCCTCGAAATCTTGATTTATGGCAAAAAAAACTATTTTTCGGGTCTAAAATATTAGTTTCGCAGTCATTTTTCAGGATTTAATTTTTTTAAGAATTCTGTAACGAGGAAGAAATGGCCCTATCAACGGTATGCTATGTTATATTCTTTTGTTAAAAGTGTTATGCGGTATTTTCAATCACAATTGGTTGAAAAATGACAGCGTTTCCAAATTAGAAACTTGCTCGCATGATCTTTCAAGGGGCCGTCCCCATAAAAAAAATCGATTTTTTTGCTCGATTGCGTATACATTTGGAAGCATGTGTATAAACTTTAAAGTGAAAGTTTGAAGATTGTAGCCGAATTTGGAGATAAACAGGTCGTTAGATGCAGAATTAAATCTCTAAATTTTTAATAAAATTGTTGAGTAATTTTCCTAATTTTCATGAAAAAATCGCAAAATATTGGTTGTTTACGAGTTGCTGTCCTAAACCCCCAGAGTATTTTAAACAAAAGAACATAACATAGCATACCGTTGGAGAGGTCTTTTCGTCTTCTTTGCAGAACACAGAAATTGAAAATCAGTTGAAAAATGACCGCTTAGAAAATCTTTCAGCGGCGAAGGTCCCGATGGGCCGATAGGGGTAATTTTTATATATATATATATATATATATATATATATATATATATATATATATATATATATATATATATATATATATATATATATATATATATATATATATATATATATATATATATATATATATATATATATATATATATATATATATATATATATATATATATATATATATATATACATTGGCACAATTTCATATTCGTACACTTTTGAAAAGTCAATTAATTTGTAATTTAAGACCTGTTATTTCTTTATTTTTTTGTGTTGCTTAAAAAAATAGATTTTATGACTACAAAAAAATGTTCATTGGCACAGTTTCCTCTACACTAGTTTAAGAAATTCTCTCAAATTAACGTAATGGTTAAAAAAATGTAAACTAACTGCCATTATGAGACGGAAACTAATTATTACTCACCAAAATGAAGCTAAATCACTTCATGAAATTGTTCAAAGGTTGATGTGGCGAAACGTAGAGCAGATATTGCAAAAAATTTGAGCCGTAAAAAAATTACGATGAGGGATAAACGTTTTTTAATTAGAAAAATTTTGGAAAATCGAGTAATTAATGTTATATACATGGTAAATAAATTGAATCATAGCATTTAAGTATAAGTCTGCTCTGATACGGCTTGTAATATATGGAGAACGGACAATTACAATGCCTGTGTTCTGAGCAAGAAGCTTCATCAATGAGAAGAACAAAATATTGATTTTTTATTTACTAAACAACATTGAAACATTTTATCCGAATACTGGAAAGATTGCCAACTTTGTCTACGAGTCCAAATTCAACATCTTTGACTCAAATGACTGTTATTTCGAGTGGAGAAAATCGAACTCAGACCTGGACGTAATAGTCATATAACAGCAGCTAAGCGCAGGAACAGTGGAGTTATTGTATAGGGTATTATATGTCCACAAGAAGTGCTAGAAATTTGGTCTTCATGGATGGAATGATGGATCAGAATGTGTATTTTAATATGAATATCTTAAAACAAATTTTAAAGCAAAGCTTTCGTAAAATGGTACTTTTACTAAGAAATGGTGGATATTAAAAATTCGATCAGGAGAAGAACCTAAAGCATAAGACGTACAAAAAACGTTCAGAGTAAATTTATAATTGTTTTAATGTTATGGATTCTCCACTACGGACCCCGTTTATTGACTGTTTTGAAAAATAAATGGGAGTATTTGGATAAAAAGTGCAAAACTCTCCGTATTATAATGAGAATGATCTTAGAAACTACTATTTAGAAGAATGGGATAAAATTTAACTTGAATACACACAGAAACTAGTGGTCAGCATTCCAATACGATTGAAAACTGTAATTACAAACAAAAGCTACCACATTGAATATTTATTGTAAAAATTTCAATTGATTTTTGAAAAATGTGTATACTGTACGAATATGATATTGCGTGTATATTTGACTATCTTTAGAATTACGAATATTTTTGAAAAAAATGAGCATTTGTAGTACAAAGATAATTATTGTATCTTCCCTATGCTATCTAGTGAATAGTTTTATTTTCCACAGTTATCCAAGTAGCTAGTTAAATGATCTTGTAAATTATAGCTGTTATACTGAGCCTTATGCGGTTTCACATTAAATCTGTTTGTACTTAGACATGCATGGCTTAACCTTTGAGACAAGCGTATATTACTGGTAGGATCAACCACAATAAAAACGCGCCACCGTTCTGGATGTGTTCTCCTTATCCTCAGAGCAGTTGAAAGAATAATTCTTTACAGTTACCTTTTTCAACACGCATGCTATGCGTGCGAACACTAACTGACTTAATACGACTGACTTCTTATCTCGGGTTTAAAAGACTTTTTACAGCGTGGGTTTTGATCACTTTCGCGCATCTCTGAGAGAAATGCACGAAGTTTTTGAAAGCATTTCTAAAGCTCTCTCTAGAACTGTCGGTCGCTGGCCGATTCAATTAAAAACAATGGACTGCTCCATAAGGTGATGCCATGCCCCTGCTACAGTAGGGTCGCGGCGTAAGTAAACAATTTTGTTGTTATTAAACATTGCCTTCGCGTATACAAGGCGCAGCGTTAATGAAACTTACTTAGCTTAAGCCTAATTCTTTATGATGCAACTTAACTCATGGAATCGAGCATCCTAGAGATTGGCAAATGATGATTGAATATTACCGGGATTGAAACGGGAGGAAATTAGGGACTCTGCATGCCCCCTTACTTATTGAGCTTAATGTTGCCTCGGAGAGACGCATCATCAAGACGATTGCGCGGGTTACCTTTAAATGAGGTAAAAAGTCTTTTGTACCTTAATTCCTAAGGTTGCCATTGCAAAAATCATATTTGTTGTTACTTTTGTCAAAACCAAATATTTACAATTTTCTATCATTATTTGACATTTTCTTAACATCCTAACTTTACGGTGGTCCCAGTGTGCACCTCTTCCTGCTTCCAAACGTTACATCCACTCTCGGCTCCTCGACTCGGTTGCGTAGTGGTTCTCGGAATTCAGATTTCGGGCCCCTCGTGCGGCAGGATATTTCCAATTGGTTGAGAAGTGACATCCTTCTTTGTCCACAGATTGTTGTCGTCTTGGGCCATGGTTGCTTGCTCATACATATTGTTTCGATTCTGTCTTCTCCGTTCACGTTGTTGATTTTTGTTATCGATTCCTCGCTCCTCGATTCTGGTTAGAATTTATTTGTTGTACCAACCCTCGATCGATTACATTGATATCGACGTCCTTTACGTATTTGTCGACATTGGTTTCTCCCTCAACGTTTGGCTTATCCGGGAGATTTGTCTACTTGCTTGCTACCTTCAGGCCATATTGGTTGTGGGCTACTGAGGCGCTATTTTCAATCACACAGACCGGGTTTGACTGTTCCGACTATGGCTTTAATCTTTGGTTTAGGCTGATCCAGGTTTAGCCATCGTTGTCAATACTCCACTCTCAGCTTCATTGAATTTCTCGTTAATAATGGGCTGTCCTGCTTGTTTCGTATTTTGACCATTCTTCCACCTCCGAGATCCCCTCCATCTTCTTCCCGTCACCACCTGCAACCGTCCTCTCCAAATCCATCCTTGTCGAATGCGTTGGGTAGTGCTCGTGACTACCATCTCCATGGGGCACACACTACTCTGGACTTCTGCTTCCACTTCATGCAAAATCTCCTATGTTTAATAATTTTTTTTTCATTATATGTTATTTGCTTCTTTGTTCTACGTTTTGATGAGTTGATCGCTGCAAATTATTGTTGTACATAAACAAAAAAATACTAAGTTTAATTTTTTTTGTGTAATCATTATTTTAATCTGCAATTTACTATATTTATTTAACTATTTTAACTTTCATTTATTTACAATTATATATCGTTCTCTTTAAAATTTATTGTCATATGTGAGACTCCACTGCTGTGTGCATTAATCGACTTGTATTATCACTTTTGTTTGTAGTTTATGTTGGAAGGGAAACCGACTCGATTGGCAATCTTTCTAATCTTTTAATTTTTGTCGGTGATTCTTAGCAAAAACATAGTGTTAGTGGTTAGTATGTTTCTCCCAATTCCTTCTTTTTCCCCAGATGTGTTGTTTTTGTTCGAGATCTTTTGCTACTTTGCTCGTTTTAATAATTTCGAGTTCTTTGCCTGCTGTGCTCGGTTTTTAGTAATTTTTTTGTAATATTGTTTTAGGCTCGAGGTGGATAATATATTTTTTGTGTGTTCCTCGAGTTGTGTCTTTTTTTGTAATTGTGATTTTTTTTCATAATAATTTTTTTTTCATAATAAAAATTTTTTCTTTAAATTTTTTCCAAAAATGTTTTGTGTCGACAACATTTGTCGAAGCGAGGTAAGTATTTTTTGCGGGAATATTTGGTTATCGTCCTTCCTGTCTATTGTGGTTTCGTGTATGTTGCTTCGACATCTCCCCCTATCCAATTGAGGTTGACCCAGGAGAGTGTTTGCAAATAAAGGCTTAAATTCTCGAAAAGATACATGGTATTGCTAACCATGCGGTTACGAAGGAAAAGTACCCTGAAATCTTACCAGTATCAACTACATCCATCCTAGAGAGTACCTGAAAATTACAATTGCCCAGATGGACTGATGCGCAACTTGTGAAACCAAATCGAAATTCTTCTAATAATATTTAGAAAGATAGGGAAAAAATAACGCACTTTGGCAGATTTGCGACTCTTGTGAATTTTGAAATGAAATTCTTCTGCAGTGTCTGTCTCTACTGCAACTTGTTGATTACTTTCTTGTTTTGGCATGTTTGCCCTTTTCATAAAATATTTCCCATCTGGGCGTTTTCTCGCCTTTTGTTTAACTGCATTTTTTTTATTTATATTTTAACCAGTACTTGGACGGATTCATGTCACGCCTCTTTGGTAAAATGTAGTCTTCTGAGCGTGTTCGCTATACGTCTCTTTATAAATCTTCTGATCCCACGTCTATAATTTTCCTTTTCTGACGTTTTCGTCACATATATTATAGTGTCCATTAACACTTTTCTTTAATTATGAAACTTTTTCCCTTGTTTACACTGCAACGATCTCCTAATGATTATTCCCTTCGAATTTTCTCGTATTCCTGTTCTTCACCCCTTTTGCCCTTACTTGGTTAGTCCTTGTTTGTCAACTTTTTCGTCCTATCTGAAATTTTAGCACTCGCTCATACCTCCTTCGTTTATCAAGCATACCGGCGTCGGTTTCCTTGTGTATCATTCACCCATGTCATTCTAGGGATCCGACTTCCCTTCGCTCACTCATTCATGTGTTCTCCCTTCGATATTCGATCTTGTCAACTCAAGAGTTCCAAATCCTAGTATAGCTTACACGATCGGTATTAGAAAATACGTGACCCCCATTGACGTCCCCCACTTTGGATGTCGTTATTATTCGTAACAGATTGCGCTGTCTTTTCTAATTTTATTTCATTTCGGGTTTCCTTATGTTCTGTTTGACCCGTGTACGTTGGTTCCAGATAAAGCGGTTCCTCTCCCGCGTTTTCGGTATCCGGTATTGTTCCTCTATTTGCCTCATTCTGTATTTCATTGAAGGCGGTTTCTCCGTCGCGTTTTCTAGTTTGGATACTCGTATGTGATGTATCCTGTTGTCTTGAGGACATCGCCTCTGGCTTTTCCACCTCAATATTTACTACATGACCTCCATGTCTGATTTCGTGATGCATCATTGGATTCGAAATCTATAGCTTTGGTCTTTTGACTTTTGGCTCTACTTTTATTTTGGCTCTGGTTCACTGACTCAGGTATTCTTATATTTACCTTTTATAACATTGTATTCGGCTCAGGTCCTTTGACTCTGACCCTTATATATTTTAGTTCGGTTCAGGGTTCTCGGACTCTGACCATCTCTTGTATTCGATTTTGTTATCCCATATTTTATACGACAGTCTACTTGACTCGTTAAAAAAAATTCCCACTTTCTGGCTTTATATTTTCTACCATCTTAAATTGCTTTTTCCGACAGACACTGCTTTTTTATCTAATACTTCTGATCAATTCTTTATGCTTTCTTCAATTAAATTTTGTCTTTGTATGATGTGTTGTCTTTCGTTCGTTATGTTTGTCATTTATTTCTAGTGTCATTTAAATGAAACAAGTATATTTATATGTATTTGCAACTATTGTATAAATACTTAGATAATATAAATATAGTACATAGTACACACGTTTGCCCAACTATGCTTAACGGGATTGAATTTCCACAAGGTGTGGAATATTGGAGAATCTTTCACTTTCCATCGGTGGAAAAGCCCTTTTTCTAGATGGCTCGAGTATGTAGCCTCTGATGATTTCACAGTTCGGTCATTACCCCGTAACTGATTACTTTCGCTTTCGCCCTCAGCTAAGCTATATTGGTTGTCGTTATCGTTTTCTCCGGTTTGCTCCTTAAAACCGGAGTCTACGGAATTTTCGTCATTGACATAATTCCCATAATTATACCCAAAGTAGTTATTTTCCCTCAACGGGCTTTTATCAATGCCATTAACATGTTGAACTTCCGGAATATTTTCTGATCCGCATTGTGGGATCACACTATTTATGCATCTTTCTTCGTTGTGTTCTTGTTCATCATCAGAAAATTTTCCCGTACATGTAACATAATCATTGTCGTTCTCCTCTTCTAAGCCAACAATATCTTTCGTTTTACTACTTTTCTCATCATCATGAGTTTCAACATTACTATTCGTGATCGCTTGCTCTGTTTGGCACGCTTCCTCAACTATACTTGTGCATTCATGCGTTATCATTGTGGGCGTTTCATTATCCCTTACTTCCATTTGACCTTCATTATCTGTCAAATTTATTTCTTCTAATTCGTCATTATGCACTTTCTCCAAATCTGTGGTAGTGCAAACTTTTTCTTGCTGATACAATAACTCATTTTCATCAGGTAAAATCTGAACTGGACTATTACCGTTTTCCGACATGGTGAAAGACCGTTCGAGGTCGAAATATCTTCTATCATGATGTATTAAATTATTATTTGCGCTTTCTTTATTGTTTATAGCGCAATTCACACTTACTTCGTTACTAAGGTCTCCATAATGACCCACTTGTTCGTAGTTAACATATGGTTCTTGTTTGTTGGTGTCTATATTCTGATCATAATCGGACCAGTTCGTTCTCGCATGCATTTGCGGTGAATGATCATATTCAATTTCTTGCGTATAATATTGTTCCGGAAGATTTTCTTTCAAGTTTTCGAAGTCTCCCATTATCGAATTACTATAATTGCTAACGTTTTCCTCATTCTGGAAAATTTTGAAATTTTTGTCATTGTAATTTATTGCGCTGAGGTCATCTTCAACGTCTTGGTTAATCGGACCATTTGAGTTGACAAACCGATCATTATTATTGTTATAAAAATCCCACTGACAAGACTGTTCAGCGTAGCAATCATATTCATTGAAGCTGGTGCAATAGTTTTCCGGTTGTTGCTTATTAGCCCAACGCCACGACTGCAACCGTTTTTCAATATTTTTAAGATGGTACATACGAACACTATCCTCTTCTAAAAGTTCTACCAACTCTTTAAACGAAGCTGTCCGGTAGCCTCTCGCTGAATTCTTGAGGTTTACATCTTTCAAACCAGATAGAAAATTAATTCTCAAATTTTTCTCTGCATAAGGGTCCGGTTGCTGGCCCTGTAGGGTGTAAAATTCATCAATTTGATACATGATACAGAGTGCTCTATCGGCATACTCCTTAAAAGATTCATTAAAACTTTGCTCTGAATCTTCAATTTGCAGTGCGATTGCTTCTGCAGATATTTTCATACCAAATTGCTCTTTTAAATTTCGAGCCATTTCATTCCAGGTCTCGGCTTTTATTCGTCTTATAAATTTAGCCGCCTCGCCTTTCATTTTTATCAACACTACATCCAGTAGGTACTTCTGGCTTTCTCCTTCTGGAATTTCATCGACAAAAAGCTGTATTTGCCCTAAAATGGCGCCAACTCAAAGGCTGAGCCGTAAAATTCTTGGATGCATTGTACTGCCTCCAGCATAGGAAATCGGTAAGCATTCCTGCCACCGTTATCATTCCTTCCAATATTAATAGCGGCAAATTCGAACATAATTCCACTCATATAACTTTGATGGGCTTATGTTTCCAAAAAAAATTAAAATTAAATCAAATATCAAAAAATCAAAAAAAAATTAAAATTAAAAAGAATTTCATCATTGCTGCACGTGATTCATAAAGTAATTCATTAGTCACTTTGCGCAAAGCAACGTGTGACAAAATATAGTCTTGACCGTGGTCAAGACACACATAACAGTGTTTTTACCCAAAGGTAAACACCGTATTCTACTGGTCTGCACGATTTTAAGTTATTATTTTCGCGGTCAGGTTATTGAAACCTGACCTTCAATTTTCGACGCTTGCATTGGCTCGAACCTGACCTTTAATTCGTTCTTCCAACTGTTTTGCGTTATGTAGTTAGTTCTGCCATTGGTTATTCAAACAGCTGTGCTGCGTAGTGGAGCGAAGAAAAAAAATACTGACCAAAAATTTTGTTCATGGGCGGGGCAATTAAGTTTGTTTTTAATTTTTTTTGTTTTTTTTTTATGGCAACCTACAGCATGCCACTAATGGCTTCTCACAGTCGTGCTTTTTATGAAGCTTGCTCCCTTGGTAGGAGACTGGTAAGAACCGCTCGAAAGTGTAAAAAAAACAGCTGCAATGCAACTTTGGAATGTGAACTGTATTTAGCAGTACCCAGATTGGGACCAAATCTATATTGATAATGTGAAACTCAGTCGAAGACGTAGCTCGTACGCTTCTGTTTATTTATTAATTTGTTAAAAGCGAACAAAAACACATATAGTGCTGTGTGCTTTCCCATTTTTAAATTGCTTCGCCAGAGACTTGTTCTGAGCGATACTAACAATGCATGTTTCCCTGGTATTGGGTGATGGTTAATTCTTATTAATTTTCGAACTTTCTGTCATGTTTATACTGGCGGTGACCTGCGATCACAAGTCTACTGCGTATCTCGTACGCTTTAATTTGCTTATTAATTCGTTAAAAGCAAACACAAACACATATAGTGCTGTGTGCATCATATACGCGGCATCAAACCTCTGACCGTTTGTTAAGAAAACAACTGCATTGCTTGCGATGGTTTTCATCGTCGCAATGGACAAATTAAGTTGGACAGCTACTTTTTGCGTGTCACCTACAATGTGCTGCTCCGGGTCATGATACCCTGGTAGCGCTTTCAGTGGTTCTTTAATCAGTGATCCTTATATCCTTAAGGATGGTTGGTATTAATAAAAAAAGATTGACCTGATAGCTTGGACTCGCCATTTCTATCGGTCTGTTAGTCATGTAATTTTACTCCACATACAGCGTTTGTTCTGAATGGTAGGAAGTGTAATTTTATGTCATTGCGCATGTAAAGTATATATTTCATGTAAAATTAAACGGAACACGGTAATGTTCCATCATTTCGTTAATTACGGTTTGTTGAATTGTGTCATGTTTGCAATTACGTCAACGATAAAATTCAGATTTTTTTGGTGTGTAGCTAATTGAAGAAATAAAGTAAAAATGGTTCACTTACCCTGTGCCGTTTCTCCTGATGAGGTGCAATTCTGTTGCTTCCTCCTTTCCAATTGTGAAAATTCAATTCATTCAATCAACAGTATTTGCGTGGGGAGAGAACTTTTCGATTTCAACTTTAGATCACAAGTAACTTCTAAATCTCTTATGAACTGGTTCACTACTTTATCTTCGTTGGTTATGTTAAATTCGCATCACTCGCCACTCCATATTCCGTTAACTAGCGAACTAGTAAAGATCAACACAAGATTCACAGATAAATATCCAACGGAGGATCACCTCGTACGCACCAGCTGGTTTACTATCTTTAATAGCTGAAACCGATATCACACTTTCACTTTCTCACTGTTAGGCTCCAGCCAGAAATGTTCGCGTCCTAGGCCTCAATTTGCCTTTTTCCGCTTGTCACCACACACATGAATAGCCACATGAATAGTTTTCCCACCGCTGTCACCACATGAATAGTTTTATTTTCCACAGTTATCCAAGTAACTAGTTAAATGATCTTGTAAATTATAGCTGTTATACAGAGCCTTATGCGGTTTCACATTAAATCTGTTTGTACTTAGACATGCATGGCTTAACCTTTGAGACAAGCGTATATTACTGGTAGGATCAACCAGAATAAAAACGCGCCACCGTTCTGGATGTGTTCTCCTTATCCTCAGAGCAGTTGAAGGAATAATTCTTTACAGTTACCTTTTTCAACACAGTTTTAGTATAATCCTGAAATACTACCGTATCAGCGCTCAAATCACTTTCGCTTCAGCGTAATTCGCTCAAAATAATTCTTCTTCTAAATCCCTGATTGGCTGAGTACCGACTAACTTACACTTCGCGCGGCACCTGCTACGCGCGCGAACGCTAATTAACTTATTACGACTGACGGACGCGCACGTCTGCTATGCGTGCGAACACTAACTGACTTAATACGACTGACCTCTTAACTCGGGTTTAAAAGACTTTTTAACAACGCGGGTTTAGATCACTTTCGCGCATTTCTGAGAGAAATGCACGAAGTTTTTTGAAAGCATTTCTAAAACTCTCTCTAGAACTGTCGGTCGCTGGCCGATTCAATTAAAAACAATGGACTGCTCCATAAGGTGATGCCATGCCCCTGCTACAGTAGGGTCGCGGCGTAAGCAAACAATTTTGTTGTTATTAAACATTGCCTTCGCGTATACAAGGCGCAGCGTTAATGAAACTTACTTAGCTTAAGGCTAATTCTTTATGATGCAACTTAACTCATGAAATCGAGCATCCAAGAGATTGGCAAATGATGATTGAATATTACCGGGATTGAAACCGGAGGAAATTAGGGACTCTGCACTAGTAAACTATTTCTACATATATAAAACGTCTCGTAAACTAATGTTTTACTTGTAAAATGCATATAAGCATACCGCATGGCGGTGTACGAAAATGAGATTGTGTCACTGTAGTCTATTACAGTGGCGGCGCTAAGGGGGGGGGGGGGGGGGGGTGAAGGGGGCAACCGCCCCGAGCGGCAAAATCAGGGGGCGGCATTTCCTACTAAACAAATTTCTATTCCATTTTTTTAATAATTCTTCAAGTTTCAATAATCACGATCAAAATCAAGTGTGGGTGAAACGCTTGAATTTATATTATTTTGGCGATTGACTATTAAAAAGTAGGGGATCAAGACGACGGATGCAATCGAACAAAATTATATACATATTGCTCAGTCCCAAAAGATTCAACTGAGATTAGTTTCCGAACGAACGTACTTAAAGTAGTGGGAGTATGCAGATTAATTTGCTGGGATTAAACCAGGGAACTCTATCATATACAGAGTGTTTGGTTCATGGTTAAGAATCTTTCGAGCGGTGAAAGAGAGTTGCATTTGGGGAAAAAATCGTTCTACACAAACTATCAAAACTCAACTACAAAGCTATTGAACTTTTTTTGTAAACAACTTGTTTGTTTTTAAATGTCTATAACTCAAAAAGTATACTTTGTATTTACAATCTTTTAATTCCATTGGAAAGGTGTTTCCGTTCCTGTTAAAAATCATTGCGTTGGTTAGGTGCGAGAGCTTAACAACGATAAGGCCGTTGGGAAGGGCAGAATTCCGGATGAATTTCTAAAAATCTAAGAGACCTGTGAGAAGCAATCCACTCCGTTATCGGGATGATCTGCGTGGAAGAAAAAATGCCGTTGGATTGGTTGAATGACCTCATATGTCCTATCTTCAAGAAGTGCTACAAACTCGAACATAATATCTTCTTAGGCATAACTCAATGCCGCCTACAAGGTAGTCTCTCGTATTCTATTGAGGACCCTGCGCCTGTTGGCTGAATGCTTTGTCGGTCGATCAACGATCAACTACGGACCATATGTTTACCCAGCGACAAATTCTGAATATATTCCGGGAATACAACTTGCGGACTCACCATCTGATTCCTGAAGCTGATTCGTATGACGCTGGGTAAGATAAAATCAAGCGATACAAAGATCTGGTGTGCAAAAGGAACATGACATCGACATCATTGGCGTTGATCGCAGAGCAGTGGAGGAGGCATTGTTGCCTTTCATAAGTAAAGCTGCAAGAATCGAACTGACTATAAACTCTCACAAGACAAAGTACATGGTAGCTGGTAGAGAACGTGACAGCACGACGTTGGGTTCGAGGTGGAAATCGATAGGGTACGGTACGGTACAAACAAATTCATATATGTTAGAACACTAGTGTCAGACGATAACGATGTTAGCCGCGAAGGAACAATGCATGTTGCTTCTGCGAATGTGGTTTACGTAGTCAGCTAAAGCCCCACAGCCTAAGAATAGCACAGTCGCATGAACTCCTAACGGTGCCAAGTACACAACAATGGCCAGCATGGTTGGAAGGCTGATAAAACACGGCACACTACAATGAGCTGAGCTTGTATGACAAGAGAGAACCAGCTAAAGTTATGATCAGCAGAGAACCTGGAAGAGGTCGTGGACTGCGCGGTATACCCCGCTATCGCTGGCGGTGCATTGAGGAAGATGCGCGTGCTGTGGGCGTTTATGGAGGTTGAAAACCGGCGATTCAAGATCAAGTAACCTGGAACTCTAAAATACATTCAATTATGATTCGGTTATCCGGATTGTTCGGTCTAAGATAATGATGACGATTATTAATTTGTTTACGCAAATTTGGAATTATGGTAGAAGCTTCTTGGCCGCCCTTTCATCTGGGGTCGTTTGGGAGCATATATATAGGACTCAAATTGTGACAAACAATTACTTACAAAGCTGAGGCACGAGGTAGAAGCTGGCAGGCACATGGAAGTATACATAATTCGACGACCTTGTTATTAGTATACAAATACTACAAATACTACAAATATTACAAATACTATAAAAAAATTGTCGACTCTTGTACCATAATGAATAAGGGGGTTACAAAATAAAAACGAATGTACTTTTCAAGTGATTTAGTAAAGGTTAGGTTAGGTCAAATACAATTCAAAGCAACATTTGGTCAAATTAATATACCCTCAAAATCTTGATTTATGGCAAAAAAAAACTATTTTTCGGGTCTAAAATATTAGTTTCGCAGTCATTTTTCAGGATTTAATTTTTTTGAGAATTCTGTAACGAGGAAGAAATGGCCCTATCAACGGTATGCTATGTTATATTCTTTTGTTAAAAGTGTTATGCGGTATTTTCAATCACAATTGGTTGAAAAATGACAGCGTTTCCAAATTAGAAACTTGCTCGCATGATCTTTCAAGGGGCCGTCCCCATAAAAAAATTCGATTTTTTTGCTCGATTGCGTATACATTTGGAAGCATGTGTATAAACTTTAAAGTGAAAGTTTAAAGATTGTAGCCGAATTTGGAGATAAACAGGTCGTTAGATGCAGAATTAAATCTCTAAATTTTTAATAAAATTGTTGAGTAATTTTCCTAATTTTCATGAAAAAATCGCAAAATATTGGTTGTTTACGAGTTGCTGTCCTAAACCCCCAGAGTATTTTAAACAAAAGAACATAACATAGCATACCGTTGGAGAGGTCTTTTCGTCTTCTTTGCAGAACACAGAAATTGAAAATCAGTTAAAAAATGACCGCTTAGAAAATCTTTCAGCGGCGAAGGTCCCGAATAATATGAAAACTTTTGGCTATAAATCAAGATTTTGAGGGTATACAGCATTTCTCATACATTATTTTATGTTGCATTTGATTAAATCAATAACCCAGGTCACTTGAAAAGTACAGAATCACTATGGCACCGTGTTTTTTTATTCATTTCGTTTATTTGATAGGCACAAATGCGTTAGCTTGGCGGTGCCAAATTCTTTTTTTTTACATTTTGGATATTTTAAAACTAGGAGGTTACAATGTTGAAATATTTTTTTTTATGAAAGAGAAAAATTTTACAGCTATCTTAAGACTAGAAATAAGATTCTATATACAAGAGAGGGAGCAAAAAAAATTTTTATGAAAAATTTAAAACAAGGAATTCAATAGCAATAGTTTTTAGGAAATATTTACAGTTATCTTAAAACTAACAATATAGGTTGGTACACAAAAGGGGGAACAAATATTTATGAAAAATTTCACCGGTGTTTTAAGACTAGGGATACAATTCTATTTACAAGATGGGGGACAATAGTTTTAACAAAGAGGTAAAATTACAAATATCTTAAAATTAGGAATACGGAATACAAATTTGATTTTTTATCGGAGACTTATGCTTGGTCAAGATATTCAGAGGGGGGATTATTTCCAAACTCGGTGCAGAAGCAGTTGTATCAAGGACAGGGGAGAGAATGCGTAGATGGTGCCCGGGAGAGAAGAGCAAAACTTGCAACTTTCGGACAAACGGGAGATCAGCGAAACCAATTAGCGCCTCAGTCTAGTAGGTCGGATTGGCGGATGGTATTCTTCGGACCCGCGGGGAATCCTTCAAAAGTCATCGGACCTCGAGTCGCTCTCAGTTCAGTTTCCGTAGTGGTAAGGGCGACGGCGGTTACATAGTGGCAGTCTGGAGCTGATCGGTTCCACACGGCAGGAGGAAACTTTTAAAAACGAGAAATAAAAAGAGAGGGGCTAAATTGGGATATTCATCGTTTTTATGAAAGTATAAATAAGGGACAAATGGGGGAAATCACTGTTTGCCAGCATATCTCGGACTGGGACATCTCGGACTGGGACATTAACTGAGACCTGGCGTCACAATACCCGGCGCATACCCAGACAACGTGCTCGATGTCGTGATAGCCCTCGTCACAAGCGCACAGACTACTCTCCGCAAGCCCAATACGCCGCAAATGCGCATCTAAGGTGTAGTGGTTGGACATAAGTCGGGACATTACACGAATAAAATCCCGACCCACATCCATCCCCCTGAACAAAGGCTTCGTTGATACCTTTGGGATAATGGAATGTAGCCATCGTCCAAGTTCACCATTGCTCCACGAGGTTTGCCAGCTGTTGAGTGTCCTCTGACGACAAATACTAAAAAATTCGTTGAAGCAGATTGGTCTTTCGTATATGTCACCATTTAATGCACCCACCTTTGCTAATGAGTCGGCCTTTTCATTGCCCGGGATAGAGCAATGAGAGGTGACCCAAACAAAGGTAATCTGATAAGATTTTTCAGATAACGTACACAAGGACTCCCGTATCTTCCCCAGGAAATATGGGAATTGCTTTTTGGGCTTCATCGAACGAAGAGCCTCGATAGAGCTGAGGCTGTCCGAAATGATGAAGTAGTGATCTGTGGGCAGAGTGTCGATGATCCCAAGGGTGTACTGAATTGCAGCTAACTCTGCGACGTAAACTGAAGCGGGATCATTGAGTTTGAATGAAGCGATGATAGTATTGCCGAAGATACCGAAGCCAGTGGACCCATCGAGATTTGATCCGTCAGTGTAGAACATTTTGTCACAGTCGACTTCTCGGAATTTATTATAAAATATATTGGGGATCACTTGCGAGCGCATATGGTCCGGGATTCCACGAATCTGTTCCTTCATGGATGTGTCGAAGAATACAGTAGAATCAGAAGTATCTAGGAAACGAACACGGTTGGGAGTATATGAAGAAGGATTAATGCTCTGTGCCATGTAGTCGAAGTACAAGGACATAAAACGGGTTTGAGAATTAAGCTCGACGAGCCTCTCGAAATTTTGAATCACCAACGGGTTCAGAATGTCGCATCGGATGAGCAATCGATACGAGAGTTCTCAAAATCGACTTTTAGCGGAAGAACGCCCGCCAGCACTTCGAGACTCATCGTATGGGTCGAGTGCATGCAACCCAAGGCAATGCGCAAGCAACGATACTGGATTCTCTCCAGTTTGATGAAGTGTATGTTCGCAGCGGAGCGGAAATAGAAATACCCGTACTCCATCGCCGACAATATCGCTGTTTGGTACAACCTGATCAGGTCTCCTTGGTGAGCACCCCACCATGTTCCAGTTATTGTTCGGAGAAAATTGATCCTTTGTTGGCATTTCTGTTTCAGATACCTAATGTGACATCCCCAGGTACCTTTAAAGTCGAACCAGACCCTAAGATATTTCGGTAATCGAACGCCTTTGAGTATAGACGTGTTTTTACGGTCCGCAGTTAATTGTTATTTATTTATCTTTCTACCGTCGCGCGTGTGTTCAATCCTATTAAACAACGGTTATCATAATGAGCTGCAGTGTGACATCTTGTTATATCAGCGATGATCGTTTCTTGTGGCAGTGTGAATTCTGCAGAAAATGTTATCATGCAGCTTGTGTAGGAGTCCAGCGAAATCAAGAAGAATTTATCTCGCACTTCATGATTCCCCTGTGTGCAGATTGCCAGCATAATCTAAAGGTAGGCATAGACACACGAAAAGTGCTGTACCAACAGGAAAAATTATTTGAATCTATAACTACGCAAACGGATTGCAACTTACAAATAGCAGCCGACATAAAAAAGTTCAATTCAATTGTTGACTTGTTCGAAAATGTTGAGTTGCAGCTTAAAGAATCAGTGGCGAATGTGAACATAAACACATCGTCGCAAGTGGCAAATGCTGTATCGGCACTATCGCAGGTCATTGACAGTAATTCTTTTAATAAGGCCGATGAGCTGGTCACGCTGAAAAACCATATCACATCACTATTCAACATATCTATGGGATCCACAAAAAAACACATTGAAGAGTATGTAAATGATCTCACTGCCGATTTGACCAGAGAATTGAAAAAAATCTGCAGCGAAGTTCAGAACTTGAGCACCCTTACCAAAGATATGGCAGCTCATTGTAATGAACACTACCTGAGTGAATCACGTCCTACACGTGATGTTTTAGACGAAGTGAAAATTATAACAAATTCAGTTGGCAGTGACATTCTCAAAGAAGTACAATCTCTTGCCGGCTCAATTAACACTTTGGATAGCAGTATACGCGATGCTTGTTTGCCACCAGCGGGTCCCAGCTTGATGGACGAATTAAATGCCCAATCAACAAAATCGGGTGACTCAGGTCACCGTTCCACTGCAGAAGCCACTGAAGGGTGGCGCTTTTTGGGCGCTCTGACTGGACGGAGTACGACACACGTAATCAGCGTAGAATTCAACAGCAAAAGATGAAAGATAGGGCGATAGCACGAAGAAAAGCTAATAAAAAGCAGTTGCATCGGGTAATAAATGATCGCAATAAAAACAGACACCAACGTAGCCGTAATACTAATGAGACAAATAAACATCAGATATCCAGAAGCAGTTATTATAACTATAACCTCAATGACAACAACAATAGCAACAACAATAGCAACAATAATCGTAACAACAATCGCAACAACAATAGCAGCAATAATCGCAACAACAACAACAATACGCAATGCGGTCGTCCTACAGCTGGCAAATCTCTTCCCCGGGATAAGGATCTACTTGCGGCGGCAAGGGTGCAATTCTCTAGGCCTCCGTTTGAAAATCAGCGTGGTATCAGGTTTCAACGTGGTGAAAAACTGAATCCATACCCGGTTGTACATCAATTTAACTCAACTTTCGCACCAGATAGGTTTGTAACCCCCGTCCTGACGAATTCCTTTTCTCAGCGCTGTTCAGCTTGTTCCTGTGAGCATTCGTGTTTTCGTCTAACCTAACGCACTCTTCAGAGGCAGACCATGACGAACCGGTTACGGATGAAAACGGATCAATAGTTTTGCATGATATTTCTAAGTATGACAAATTGCCATTAACTTTATCAGAAACGCTTTCAGAAATTTTGATATATTGTCAAAATTTTAATCGTATGCAGAGCGCATCTAAAATGAGCAAAATCTATAGTAATGTATTGAGCTCCTCTTATTCTGTTATTTTAGGCACTGAAACAAGTTGGAACGATAGCATAAAAAGTGAGGAAATTTTTGGTAGTGGCTTTAACGTATTCAGAGACGACCGAAATCTTTTAGAATCTCAAAAGAAGTTTGGTGGAGGAGTTCTTATAGGCGTTTCGGCTCAATTTAATTCTGAAATTCTTCCCACAGTGAAGTTTAAAGAATTTGAACATGTGTGGGTTAAAGCGAACATTTCAGGTGAAATACATGTTTTTGCCTCTGTATATTTCCCACCAGAGCATGCTAATATATCATCGTATGAAGTCTTTTTCAAAATTGCTGAACAAATTTTATTTGAACTTCCGGTCGAGGTCAAAGTTCACATTTACGGAGACTTTAACCAGCGCAATGCCGATTTTATTCCGGATTCTGAAAATGAAAATATTCTAATCCCAGTCGTAGGAGAAAACGAAACATTGAATTTCATCTTTGACAAAACTGCTAGCATAGGATTAAATCAAATAAATCATGTAAAAACTACAAGGGGCAGCCCTATGGGGTTGCACGAACTGTAGACGTAGGACTATACTACTTAATGTAAAATATTTATTTTCTTAGTACTTAGTGTGTGGGAAAAAACACCCGGACCGGTGAAGAAAAATCAAATTTTAGACAATATAATCACATCTCATGTATAGACCAAGCTTTCTAGTTGCTCTCAAACAGATCCTAAAAGTTCAAACACCCATGGATAACCCCAAGTTTGTAGATATGTTTCGATGCCACAGGATTGAAAAATGGTTAGTATTACGTCATGAAAATTCAATTCTTCTGTGACAATTTTTTTGCCTGCAAAATGCCCTGTGTGTATGCAAAGCTCATGATTTGTTGGGATATTTGCATTGATCGGAAAATGCTTTCCAACGCTGCGCATTGCATACATACAGGACATTTTGCAGGTCACCAGAAGCTGTTCATTTTACCACCGCCACATGTTCATTTAACCCACTCGCTATAAACATGTCTTATTTTTGAACATGTTTAGAAATCAAGAATCATGTTTGAAAAAATGTGTTTATGACGAATTATTTTTACCAGATATGTACAAAACATGTCTAACAAGAAACATATAAGGTGATTGTAATATCTCATTCACTTATTAGTTAGAAAATAATGACTTTGCTTAACGTGTTCATTTTACCGCCAGTTCCCCTACCTACCAACACATTCGACCCAAACATTGAACCCAAGCGCACAATGCAAAATGAGTCAACGCTGATGATGATGGATAGAGCGAAAGAGACAACTAGTGCCACCACGACACTATTAGCGTATTTCACCAAAATTCCACGCGGCCTTTCCCGATTGAAAGGAACGGACGAGCTTAGCCCATCTGTCATAATATCGTGATTTTGCATAGCGAAGGGCTGAATGATAACACATTTTGTTACAAAAAACAGCCCTGCGTTATGCAACACTTTGTGCAGGTTGATTATACCAGTTGCAAGTGTGGCCAAATTCACCAAGTTCCGTAAAATTCCTCTTAAATTACAGAATTGATAAAATTGCTTAGATGAGCTGAACTAATTAATCAAATCCTGTTTTAAAAACTCATACGTCTCCCAACCTTTGAACGGAACGGATCGTTATATTTCACAGTGGTGTTCGGTGTGTAAATTACAGTGATTCAAGGTCATCCTTTGTTCGTTCGTTAGCTGCCATTCTGCTGGTGCCGGCAGTAAATCCAGTACATTGTTTTCGCTGGTGCGGAACAATCGACGTTGTTTGCAGATAAGTTTTGCTTTATTTTTTTTTCTCGTTTGCTTTCTTTCCTTTTCCCTACTTTTACTCTACCTTGTAATCAAATAATAAGACACATTCCCGTTTATATAACGCTCTGCCCTCGCAATTGCTCCCCGTATAAAGCAGTACCCAGAAGGTTCCTCTGGGCCATGGGTGGTATATTTTCGGACCGGAGAGAAACCGGTTAATATATTAAAACTTTCTCGAAATCTGACTGCTAATTACCCGGCCGTAACTCAGACAACACGTGTTCGGGCACACAAGATACGTGTTCTAGTGAGTGATCTCGGCCAGGCAAACGCGATTGCTTGCTGTGAGCGCTTTACGCGGGAATTTAAAGCGTACGTGCCTTGTGTGGCCTGTGAAATCGATGGGGTAGTGTCCGAACCGGGCCTGAAATGCGAAGAACTGTTAGAGCAGGGGATTTGGCTGCTTTAAGGACCCCTCACTTGAACAGATTAAGATTAAAATTATTAAGATTAAAACATCTTTGGTTAACCCAGGGGAATCCAGGAAGAGGAGAAATCCAGCTCCCCTACATTGCCTCGTAAGGGTGCCAAGGTGTCGTCCACTCAGAGTGCGCCATCTACAACCAATAAATCCAACGGAAGTGATGCACAAAAGCCGAAGCAATTTGCTCCAGGACTTGGAAATATTAATTCTAACAAGGAGTACCCACCACTTCCAGGGACATCAAAAACCCCAAGTGTCCCCGTTTTTCAAACAGATACTCAGTCCAGTAGCGGACTAATGAAATTTTCTGACATAGTGGACTTAATTTTCACAGCTTTCAATGTTACTGATCCTCTTAAAAGCCTTCTGATAAGTTTTCTCCCTATAGTGCAAACATTTTTGAAGCAGTTGACTACTAAATGGCCCCTCCTTGCAGCGATCGTATCCTTCGATGGCTAAGTCATCGAACGAGGTCACCGATTCGATCACTGTTCTACAGTGGAACAGCAGAAGTATCCTCCCGAAAATCGATTCCTTTAAATTTTTACTAAATAGTTTAAAATGTGATGCTTTCGCATTATGTGAAACTTGGTTAACTTCCGATATAAATCTCAACTTCCACGACTTTAATATAATTCGTCTGGATCGAGAAAACCCCTATGGAGGAGTACTTTTGGGGATCAAAAAGTGCTATTCTTTCAACCGAATTAACCTCCCTTCGACACCAGGCATTGAAATTGTCGCTTGTCAAGTTTTAATCAAAGGTAAAGACCTTTGCATTGCTTCCATCTACATTCCTCCTAGAGCCTCGGTAGGGCACCGAACGCTTTGTAATATCACGGAATCCTTACCGGCACCGCGGCTAGTTCTGGGAGACTTTAACTCGCACGGTACGGTATGGGGCTGTCTTCATGATGATAATAGATCAACATTAATCCAAGATCTTTGCGATAATTTCAACATGACCATCTTAAACACGGGAGAAATGACGCGGATTCCTACACCACCAGCACGCGCAAGCGCGTTGGATTTGTCGCTTTGCTCGACATCGCTACAGTTAGATTGCATATGGAAGGTGATCCCTGATCCCCACGGTAGCGATCATTTGCCTATCGTGATTTCAATTGCTAACGGTTCATCAGAAACAATCAATGTCTCATATGACCTCACACGGAACATTGATTGGAAGAGTTACGCGACCGCGATATCCATTAAAATCGAATCCACTCAAGAACTTCCTCCGGAGGAAGAGTACAGGTTTTTGGCTGGCTTGATTCTCGACAGTGCGAATCAAGCTCAGACTAAACCAGTACCCAGCGCGAATACCCATGGACGATCTCCCACCCTGTGGTGGGATAAAGAGTGCTCAGAGCTGTACGCGGAAAAGTCCACTGCATATAAGGCCTTCCGGGAAGACGGGTTACCCGCTAGCTATCAACAGTACGCGTCGTTAGAAAGGCGAATGAAGAGTCTAATGAAAGCCAAAAAACGCAGTTATTGGCGCCGGTTCGTCGACGGGTTAACGAGAGAAACAGCGATGAGCACTCTTTGGGGAACGGCTCGACGTATGCGTAACCGTAATAGTACCAACGAGAACGTGGAATATTCAAACCGTTGGATATTCGCTTTCGCCAAGAAGATCTGTCCGGACTCTGTCCCGGTACAGAAAACGTGCCGCGCCGCGTCTCCTCACGATACCGCGAACGAAACACCGTTTTCGATGGTGGAGTTCTCACTTGCTCTCTTATCGTGCAACAATAACGCCCCAGGGTTAGACAGAATCAAATTCAACTTGCTGAAGAATCTGCCTGACACTGCAAAAAGGCGCTTGTTGAATTTATTTAACAAGTTTCTTGAGGGTAACATTGTCCCTTATGAATGGAGACAAGTGAAGGTCATCGCCATCCAAAAACCAGGAAAACCAGCCTCCGACCACAACTCGTATCGGCCGATTGCAATGCTGTCCTGTATTCGGAAGTTGTTCGAGAAAATGATCTTGTTTCGCCTCGACAATTGGGTTGAAGCAAATGGCTTACTGTCAGATACACAATTTGGCTTCCGCAAAGGCAAAGGGACGAACGATTGCCTTGCGTTGCTTTCTACAGAAATCCAAATGGCCTATGCTAACAAAGAGCAGTTGGCATCAGTCTTCTTGGATATTAAGGGGGCTTTTGACTCAGTTTCTATCAACATTCTGTCAGAGAAGCTGCACCAGCATGGTCTTTCACCAATTTTAAATAACTTTTTGCTAAACCTGTTGTCTGAAAAGCACATGCACTTTTCGCATGGCGATTTAACAACATCGCGATTTAGCTACATGAGTCTTCCCCAGGGCTCATGTCTAAGTCCCCTGCTCTACAATTTTTACGTGAATGACATTGACGATTGTCTTGCCAATTCATGCACGCTAAGGCAACTTGCAGACGACGGCGTGGTCTCTGTTACAGGGCCCAAAGCTGCCGACTTGCATGGACCATTACAAAATACCTTGGACAATTTGTCTGCTTGGGCTCTTCAGCTGGGTATTGAGTTCTCCACGGAGAAAACTGAGTTGGTTGTTTTTTCTAGGAAGCGTGAGCCGGCGCAACTCCAGCTTTTATTAATGGGTGCAACGATCAACCAGGTTTTCACATTTAAATATCTCGGGGTCTGGTTCGACTCTAAAGGTACCTGGGGATGTCACATTAGGTATCTGAAACAGAAATGCCAACAAAGGATCAATTTTCTCCGGACAATAACTGGAACATGGTGGGGTGCTCACCCAGGAGACCTGATCAGGTTGTACCAAACAACGATATTGTCGGTGATGGAGTACGGGTGTTTCTGTTTCCGCTCCGCTGCGAACATACACTTCATCAAACTGGAGAGAATCCAGTATCGTTGCTTGCGCATTGCCTTGGGTTGCATGCACTCGACCCATACGATGAGTCTCGAAGTGGTGGCGGGCGTTCTTCCGCTAAAAAATCGATTTTGGGAACTCTCATATCGATTGCTCATCCGATGCGACATTCTGAAACCGTTGGTGATTCAAAATTTCGAGAGGCTCGTCGAGCTTAATTCTCAAACCAGTTTTATGTTCTTGTACTTCGACTACATGGCACAGAGCATCAATCCTTCTTCATACAATCCCAACCGTGTCCGTTTCCTAGATACTTCTGATTCTACTGTATTCTTCGACACATCCATGAAGGAACAGATTCGTGGAATCCCGGACCATATACGCCCGCAAGTGATCCCCAATATATTTTATAATACATTCCGAGAAGTCGACTGCGACAAAATGTTTTACACTGACGGATCAAATCTCGATGGGTCCACTGGCTTCGGTATCTTCAACAATACTATCACCGCTTCATTCAAGCTCAATAATCCCGCTTCAGTTTACATCGCAGAGTTAGCTGCAATTCAGTACACCCTTGGGATCATCGACACTCTGCCCACAGATCACTACTTCATCGTTTCGGACAGCCTCAGCTCCATCGAGGCTCTTCGTGCGGTGAAGCCAAAAAAGCAACTCCCGTATTTTCTGGGGATGATACAGGAGTCCTTGTGTACGTTATCTGAAAAATCTTATCAGATTACCTTTGTTTGGGTCCCCTCTCATTGTTCTATCCCGGGCAATGAAAAGGCCGACTCATTAGCAAAGGTGGGTGCATTAAATGGTGACATATACGAAAGACCAATCTGCTTCAACGAATTTTTTAGTATTTGTCGTCAGAGGACGCTCAACAGTTGGCAAACCTCGTGGAGCAATGGGGAACTTGGACGATGGCTACATTCGATTATCCCAAAGGTATCAACGATGCCTTGGTTCGGGGGGATGGATGTGGATCGGGATTTTATTCGCGTAATGTCCCGACTTATGTCCAATCACTACACCATGGATGCGCATTTGCGGCGTATTGGGCTTGCGGAGAGTAGTCTGTGCGCTTGTGACGAGGGCTATCACGACATCGAACACGTTGTCTGGGTATGCGCCGGGTATTGTGACGCCAGGTCTCAGTTAAAGGAATCCCTTCGGGCCCGAGGTAGACCACCCAATGTACCAGTCCGAGATATGCTGGCAACTCGTGATTTCCCCTATATATCCCTTATTTATACCTTCATAAAAACGATAAATATCCCAATTTAGCCCCTCTCTTTTATTTCTCGTTTTTAGAGTTTCCTCCTGCCTTGTGGAACCGATCAGCTCCAGAGTGCCACTATGTAACCGCCGTCGTCCTTACCATTACGCCTGCATAGAAGGAAACTGAAGCGAGAGCGACTCGAGGTCCGATGACTTTTGAAGGATTCCCCGCGGGTCCGAAGAATACCATCCGCCAATCCGGTACTCGACGACTTACTAGACTGAGGCGCAAATTTGTTTCGCTGATCCCTCTTCCCCCTCCCCCCCCCCCCCCCGTTCGAGCGAAAGTTGCAAGTTTTGCTCTTCTTTCCCTGTCTCTCCCCTGTCCTTGATACAACTGCTGCTACACTGATGCAGAAATAAGCCACCCTCTGAATATCTTGACCAAGCATAAGTTTTAGTTAAAAAATTCAAATTAGTATTCTGTATTTCTAGTTTTAAGATAGCTATAATTTTTACTCTTTATTGAAACTCTTGTCCTCCATCTTGTAAATAGAATTGAATCCCTTGTTTTAAGATTTCTGTGAAGTTTCTCATAAATATTACTCCCCCTCTTGTATATCAAAGTGAATCCCTTGTTTTAATTTTTTTCACAAAAAATCTTTTGGCCCTCTCTTGTATATTGAATCTTACTTCTAGTCTTAAGATAGCTGTAAACTTTTTTTTTCCTTTGCAAAAAAAAATATTTCATTGTAACCTCCTAGTTTTAAGATATCCAAAATGTAAAAACATAAGCATTTGGCACCGCCAAGCTAACGCATTTGTGCCTATCAAATAAACGAAATGAATAAAAAAAAAAAATCCTGTTTTAAAAACTGTCCTTGCGTTTAAATTAAAATGGGAAGCTTATTACTACCACTACATTACTTAATTTCAAACGCAAATAGCAAATATATGTGCTAGTTAAACCAAAAATTTACTGGCAACATTACAGCGGCATTTAGGAAGCAGTTGGAGCGGTCGCCTGTTGGACGACACAGGGTAGCATCCCTCCACAGCCAGTGTAACGGACTTCTAACTCAGCTACACCCGCTGTAAAAAACACAGCGCAGTGATCTGCTTCGCCAGCCGTTCAACAGGGAACTGAGCGTGTCTGGCCAAGTCCGTTCTTTAAATAGTCGATGATGACGTCATTCGTAGAAGCGTAGCGCGCAGGGTAGGGGAGAGAGGGTAACGGTGGATCAGCAGGAACTATGAAACAATCGCAATAAAATCATAATGCATGAACATAATCGTCTTATTCCCTCATATTTCATGGTTTCTAATTCTTTACACGTGTTACTATATTTTGGAAGACTTCTGATAACTCTACCTCTTTTAATGGATATTTGTTTGTTTCATAACAGTCAGAGTAAATTTGCAATAAAAACTATTATTGCATTTTTATGAGTTACCATTCACTAGATAAATGTTTATTCTACTGTTATTTGTAGCAAATTTTATGCTCAACATTTGCCGCGAACAAAGCTTTTTGGTAACTTGTCATGGTTCTGTGTAATTTGACAATCTTCATAAATAGACCCATTGGGTAACTGTGAAGCGATGATATATGGGGAACAGTGAAAATTTCTTGTTTTTGTGATCCATATTAAAATGTGAATGGGTTCCGATTTTCCACAATTAATACAACTCATTAAATGGAAAGTTTGTCAATTTGGGCAAGTTTTGTAGAAATTATCGCTTTTTTCAGGATTGCATCTTATATGCATATATGGTGGTCCGATATTACGCGATGATATAGTGATATCTCGCGTAAACAAACGATTCGTGTCTCAACATAACTTTAATAGGAAGCTTTAGGATCTTTATTCGTCAAAACAAAAGAATGAAATTTGCTAGTAGAATATTTCACTGTAGACGATGTCGTGTTTCATAGTTCCTACCCATGGGGCTCACTGGTACATTTTACCACCGACTGTTTATTACCCAAAAAAAGTTATTTCCCGTGAATTTTACCAGCTGGAAAAAATATATGTATTAGTTAACAACAAAGTGAAACTATGTATCACTTTTGGCTACACAAATAACATGTATTATCATCAAAATAAAATCGTATAAAAAATGTGTTTCATTGTTACCCCCTCTCCCCTACACCAATCTGTCGTACAGGGCTTGGGAAGCGCTATCTTCTGTGTGTTAATGCGTGATATTTTGACAAGGTTGTATATTATTTAATTTTTTAATGCTATGATATCAAAAATCTTTGGGTTTATCTATTTGAATCTATTCTTAGAAGTATTTCGGGGCGATTTGTGCAAAAAATTTGAAAATTTATCGTGAGATGGCTGAATTATATGCGTTTAAAATTGGACCACTTTTCGTTACATACCATTTTTGTAGAATTTGCAGAGTGCACTCCCATATCGAAAACAAAGACGTAGTCCTACGTCAAAAATCAACAGAATTGCTATCTTGACCTTTTATTTACAAACACTCAGGATGATTTCTGTGTATCTGAATCTTTGGCTCCTTTGTGGAAAAATGAAGCTTTTCATACTGCTATTGAATTTTCTTTGTTCATCCATAAAAATCAAGAACCCAACGTCTATGACTTTGAGGAAGTCTTTGAATACCATAAAGCTAATTATGACAATATCAGACGGAAGGTAGGTAATGTCGACTGGCAAAATACTCTTAGGAATGAAGCGAATATTGAAACCGCCCTGGACGTATTTTACAAAATAATTTTCGAAATTATTGATGAAGAGGTGCCCATTAAGAAGAAAAGACGACACGGTAGCTCGAAGCATCCTATTTGGTACAATAGGCAAATTAAAAATCTGAAAAATAGGAAACAAAAAGCCCACAAGCTATACAAGAAAAATCAAAATAACGAACACTTGGAACAATATCTCGACATTTGCGAGAAACTAAATATTGCCATAGATTCTGCACTTGCGGATTACAACTCCAAAACTGAACAGCAGATTAAATCCAGTCCAAAGAATTTTTTTAACTACGTCAAAACTAAATTAAAATCAGACAATTTCCCATCAACAATGCACTTGGATGACAACGTACATAATAGCCCGAAATAAATCTGCAACCTATTTGCAACATTCTTCCAAGAAACATATACAACTTTTTCTGAACAAGACCGCGATCGCGATTATTTTGCTTTTCTTCCAGATTTTCCTATGGATATTGGTGTCAGTCATGTCATAGTGGAGGACATTTTCAATGCTCTAAACCATTTGGATTCATCAAAAGGTGCTGGCCCTGATGGAATTCCACCATTATTTATGTAAAGCCTAGCAACCGAGCTTACAACTCCATTGTTCTGGCTCTTTAATATGTCTTTACAATCTGGAGAGTTTCCCAAAACATGGAAGAGTTCTTTCTTAGTACCTATATATAAATCTGGGAAAAAATCTGACGTTCGCAATTATCGTGGAATAGCCATAATCTCCAGCATTCCGAAACTTTTTGAATCAATCATTAACGAAAAAATATTTCTTCAAATAAAAAACAGAATTATTAACCTCCAACATGGCTTCTTCAAAGGTCGTTCGACCTCAACAAATTTACTAGAATTTATTAACTATTCACTGATTGCAATGGACAATGGAAACTACGTTGAAGCACTTTACACAGACTTTAGTAAAGCATTTGATCGAATCGACATCCCAATGTTACTTTATAAATTAAAAAAGATGGGAATTGAGCCTGAGCTGCGTACGTGGTTAGAATCATATCTATCCAACCGCCAGCAAATAATCAAATTCAAAGGAAAGCAATCTAATCCAATTGAAGTCACCTCAGGAGTTCCACAAGGCTCTCATTTAGGACCTCTATTGTTTATTTTATATGTGAACGATATTTCCTTCCTTCTCAAAAAACTGAAAGTACTAATCTATGCCGATGACATGAAACTTTACTTGGAGATAAGAAATGACGAGGATATTGATACATTCCAAAACGAAATTCTAGTTTTCCACACGTGGTGTCAAAAAAGCCTCCTACAGCTAAACGTGAAAAAATGCAATTCAATCACTTTTAGTCGAAAACGACAAACATCGAATATTGTGATTACCTTAGGAAGACAGACTGTAGCAAAATGTGAAAGAATTAGGGATTTAGGCGTTATATTAGATTCCAAGTTAAATTTTATTGATCATTATAACACAATTATTCACAAAGCTAACAACATGCTCAGTTTTATAAAACGCTTTAGTTATCATTTTGTAGATCCGTATACAATCAAAACATTATATATTGCTTATGTTAGGTCGATATTGGAATATTGCAGCATCGTTTGCTGCCCTTTTTCAAGCACACATGAAGAACGAATAGAATCTGTACAAAAACAATTCATATTATTTGCCCTTCGTAAACTAGGTTGGATAGCATTTCCTCTGCCATCTTATGAAGCACGCTGCATGCTTATCAATATACAAACATTGAAGGAACGTCGTGAATTTGCAATGCTTTCGTTCATTAATAATATCGTCTCGCATCGTATTGATTCAGCCGAAATTTTATCCAAATTGAACTTTTATGCACCTTCTCGACAGCTACGAAACCGAAGCATATTCTCAATAACTCCATATCGCACAAATTATGCAAAATAAGGCCCTATAAATCGAATGATGGCTGTTTATAACTGCTATTGCGAATCAATTGATTTTACAATGTCCAAACTAAAACTCACACAATATTTTATACATAAAAGAAATTCTAACGCATAAGAAAATGATTCTGTAAAAGCTGAAATTGTTTTATTTATAATAAAATTACGTATATATATATATATATATATATATATATATATATATATATATATATATATATATATATATATATATATATATATATATATATATATATATATATATATATATATATATATATATATATATATTTTAGTAAATAAGAAAAATGTAAACATTACTGTAACTATACCAGTCTACATCGATTGACGAAATAAATAAATAAATAAATAAATAAATGCGAAAACCTGGTTGATCGTTGCACCCATTAATAGAAGCTGGAGTTGCGCCGGCTCACGCTTCCTAGAAAAAACAACCAACTCAGTTTTCTCCGTGGAGAACTCAATACCCAGCTGAAGAGCCTAAGCAGACAAATTGTCCAAGGTATTTTGTAATGGTCCTTGCAAGTAGGAAGCTTTGGGCCCTGTAACAGAGACCACGCCGTCGTCTGCAAGTTGCCTTAGCGTGCATGAATTGGCAAGACAATCGTCAATGTCATTCACGTAAAAATTGTAGAGTAGGGGACTTAGACATGAGCCCTGGGGAAGACCCATGTAGCTATATCGCGATGTTGTTAAATCGCCATGCGAAAAGTGCATGTGCTTTTCAGACAACAGGTTTAGCAAAAAGTTATTTAAAATTGGCGAAAGACCATGCTGGTGCAGCTTCTCTGACAGAATGTTGATAGACACTGAGTCAAAAGCCCCCTTAATATCCAAGAAGACTGATGCCATCTTCTCTTTGTTAGCATAGGCTATTTGGATTTCTGTAGAAAGCAACGCAAGGCAATCGTTCGTCCCTTTGCCTTTGCGGAAGCCAAATTGTGTATCTGACAGTAAGCCATTTGCTTCAACCCAATTGTCGAGGCGAAACAAGATCATTTTCTCGAACAACTTCCGAATACTGGCCAGCATTGCAATCGACCGAAACGAGTTGTGGTCGGAGGCTGGTTTTCCTGGTTTTTGGATGGCGATGACCTTCACTTGCCTCCATTCATAAGGGACAATGTTACCCTCAAGAAACTTGTTAAATAAATTCAACAAGCGCCTTTTTGCAGTGTCAGTCAGATTCTTCAGCAAGTTGAATTTGATTCTGTCTAACCCTGGGGCGTTATTGTTGCATTATAAGAGAGCAAGTGAGAACTCCACCATCGAAAACGATGTTTCGTTCGCGGTATCGTGAGGAGACGCGGCGCGGCACGTTTTCTGTACCGGGACAGAGTCAGGACAGATCTTCTTGGCGAAAGCGAATATCCAACGGTTTGAATATTCCGCGTTCTCGTTGGTACTATTACGGTTACGCATACGTCGAGCCGTTCCCCAAAGAGTGCTCATCGCTGTTTCTCTCGTTAACCCGTCGACGAACCGGCGCCAATAACTGCGTTTTTTGGCTTTCATTAGACTCTTCATTCGCCTTTCTAACGACGCGTACTGTTGATAGCTAGCGGGTAACCCGTCTTCCCGGAAGGCCTTATATGCAGTGGACTTTTCCGCGTACAGCTCTGAGCACTCTTTATCCCACCACAGGGTGGGAGATCGTCCATGGGTATTCGCGCTGGGTACTGGTTTAGTCTGAGCTTGATTCGCACTGTTGAGAATCAAGCCAGCCAAAAACCTGTACTCTTCCTCCGGAGGAAGTTCTTGAGTGGATTCGATTTTAACGGATATCGCGGTCGCGTAACTCTTCCAATCAATGTTCCGTGTGAGGTCATATGAGACATTGATTGTTTCCGATGGTCTTGAACCGTTAGCAATTGAAATCACGATAGGCAAATGATCGCTACCGTGGGGATCAGGGATCACCTTCCACATGTAATCTAACTGTAGCGATGTCGAACAAAGCGATAAATCCAACGCGCTTGCGCGTGCTGGTGGTGTAGGAATCCGCGTCATTTCTCCCGTGTTTAAGATGGTCATGTTGAAATTTTCGCAAAGATCTTGGATTAATGTTGATCTATTATCATAATGAAGACAGCCCCATACCGTACCGTGCGAGTTTAAGTCTCCCAGAACTAGCCGCGGTGCCGGTAAGGATTCCGTGATATTACAAAGCGTTCGGTGCCCTACCGAGGCTCTAGGAGGAATGTAGATGGAAGCAATGCAAAGGTCTTTACCTTTGATTGAAACTTGACAAGAGACAATTAATTCGGTTGAAAGAATAGCACTTTTTGATCCCCAAAAGTACTCCTCCATAGGTGTTTTCTCGATCCAGACGAATTATATTAAAGTCGTGGAAATTGTGATTTATATCGGAAGTTAACCAAGTTTCACATAATGCGAAAGCATCACATTTTAAACTATTTAGTAAAAATTTAAAGGAATCGATTTTCGGGAGGATACTTCTGCTATTCCACTGTAGAACAGTGATCGAATCGGTGACCTCGTTCGATGACTTAGCCATCGAAGGATACGATCGCTGCAAGGAGGGGCCATTTAGTAGTCACCTGCTTCAAAAATGTTTGCACTATAGGGAGAAAACGTATCAGAAGGCTTTTAAGAGGATCAGTAATATGGCACCGTGTTATTTGTAGTACTCCAAAGACATTAAAAAAGTGAACATTGCGATACTTTAATATGAAAAGTTAATATTTAAACAACATACATTAGCCCATTCATGTTCTACTTTTTCCCTGGAGCATATAGGGCTCCAAAACAATTTTTCATCAAAACTGTCGCGATCAAGGAGCATAAAAACCTGTGTTAATTAAGATAGGTTCTTCTTTCGCCGTGCTAAAAGCTGCTCAAAATTTAACATCCGATGCTCAATACAATTCCCTTACAATGATTACTATAATCAAATAGTATGGAAAAGGTAGTCAAAGACGGTCTTAATTGAGTCTATCAGTTTTCAATAACAATTAGAGCCATCATAAAGACATCAAAAATTTATGTTATGCCCACTGTCCTTGGTAGCACTGTTTCACCGGGATCTATACAGACAAATTGCAATTACATCAGTTCTATGAATATTACTTATATGTGCTAGTGCTCAAATGAAATTTAATAGTCTCAATAATTAGTTTTGTAAGCTAGTCTTTCCTTAGCCAAAAATTGATAAACGTTATTGTTTATAAATAAAATGGGTTTGATAGGGGTTAAAAGAAAATTATGTTTCTCTAAACATTTAGCTAGAGAATTTTAAAATAAGGTTGATCGCCAGTATCTCACAAAAATAATATTTTAAAATGATTTGTCCAATTCCTTAATCAGTTTTTTTAGTATGTAATATTTTGTAGAAGGTGTACCAGTAGTCATAAACCAAATGAAGAATGCCCTCTCTTTGCTCGAACAAGGAAATTTTAGGGACCAATTACACTAGTTTACAAATTTTGGGTTAATTGCATGAAGTTAAGAAAAAAGGTCTAAGTCAATTTTGGGTCGCTGAGCACGAAAATCATATTCATTTTCTTTTTCAAAGAACCGTTCCTGCGATTTTTTTTTTAAAAAAAGTGTTTTTAAGCACTGTTTGCAGTTTTTGGTCAATATCTCAGGAAAAAAAATCTTCAGATTACCACAAACGACTCACCATTCGAAAGGTATTGATGTGCCTATTCCAAAAATGTATAACATGCTAGGATAAAATATCAATAATTTAGGGTTAAGAGCAACCAAAGTCAAAAAAAAGTAGTGTTTGGTAAAATTACTAATTTTGAGTTGGTTTTTCATAAAAAAATAAATCAGCAAAAAAAATCTTTTAAAATCTTATGTTTCAGGCAAACTTCTCACGTGAATTTTAAGCCTAAGATCACGAAAATCCGACAAAAACTGGTGATGTTATTAGGCACCGAGTGAAAATTGCTCTGTTTTTCACATATCTCTTTTGGTCTTAAATAAGATTAGACTAGTTTACAAGAAAAATGAAGTTACGAGAAAAAGTGCTTTCTAGATTAATTTTGGGTCGCTGAATACGAAAATAATACTCTATTTCTCTTTCAAAGAAGTTCGAGCTAAAAAAAAATTTTTTTTGCTTCCGCGTTTTGTTTTTGCTCTATTTTTTATTACAGTAAAATAATTTTTCATATTTTCAGAATCTAATGTGAAAGATTTTAACAATTTTAATGTAATCGCGATAATCTAAGAAGAAAGGTGTTTCCTCAGTTAATTTTGGATCGCTGAATACGAAAACCAAGTCCATTTTTTTTTTCAAAGAATCATTTTCAAGATTTCTTTGAAAAAGGTGTTTTGGGCACTATTTTAGTTATTTGTCAATATCTTGTTCAAATAGGATCCGATCGAAACAGTTCGAAAGGTATTGATGTGCCGAACATGTATAATATGCGTAGATCAAATCTCGACAAACATATGATTACGGCTTAAAAGCCAACTGTCAAAATTCTCTTTATAGTAAACAAAAGAAAAACGTTTTCTCTTGCATTAACTGCTATGAACTGCGTTTAGCGAGTAACGCTTTGTCCGGAATTTCCTTTCAGAGAGAATTTTGACAGTTGGCTTTTAAGCCGTAATCGTATGTTTGTCGAGAAATGTACATTTATTATGATAACAATCGACCAAAGTAAAAAAGTCTAATGTTCAACCTTTTTTAAAAAAATGCACATTTCTAGTAAATTTTTAATAATAAATCAAGGACAGAAGAAAATTCTTTTAGAATCTAATGAGATAAATAATCTTTTTGCATAAATTTTAATCCAATGGTCACAAAAGTCGGATGAAAAATGTAGATATTCGCACAATCATACTTTATCTGAAATAATCTTCTATACTTGATAGTTATTGTTTGTGTTTGGTACTGTACTCTCGAGCTTCTCCATCCTGCGGCATTTGAATGGTTTTGGATATTTCATTGTACAACTAAGTACTCTTTTCAAAATATGGAAATATCGTTGGAAAAGTTTTGTTTTGTCAGTTGTGAGTACATATTTTACGAATTAAAGGAATTTTAGCCTTCTGCTTCAACAGACTTCACAGCAGATTCTCAGTTCACAGAAAATTACGTGGCTAGTGCTACGATCCCACTGAGACTCCTTCCAGATAGGGACTCGAATATTTGACGACTGGCTTATGAGACCAGTGCTACACCCTCTAAACCCCGCACCAGGGCAGGTTCGCTAAAATCATAAAATTTCTATTTCGCTCAATGTGCCATAGCATCAATATTTTTCATCCGATGTTAGTGATATTAAGCTTAAAATTAACGTAATCATATTATTTGTTATCTTAGATTCTAAAAGGTCCGAAAAAAAATTGTTTTTCGGTAAAAAAAAATCATTTTAAAATGAGTAATTTTTAAAAGTGGTCAAAATTGCACTTTTTTAAAACTTTGGTCGCTTGCAGAACTAAAAAATTTACATATGATCGACACATATTATATGTTTTTGGAAAAGGCATCTCGGCACCTTTCACCCTGCATATTAACTAAATTAATTGAATGATTTTGACACAAATATTGACTAAAAACTACAAAAAGTGCTCAAAAACGAGTTTTTTGAGAAAATCAGAAAATCGCTTCTTTGAACAAAAAAATAAATATTGTTTTCGTGTTCAGCGACTCAAAATTAGTCTAAAAAATACTTTTTCTTGAAGCTTCATTCTTGTAAACTAGTGTTATTGCCATAATTAAAGGACATGAGCGCGGAGCGAACATGTGAACGGAGTCGTAGCCACACCTTTCGCGAGGAAATTTATGCGCAACACTACCGCTAGGACAAAATATTGACAATAAAATGTGAAAAAGTTCATTTTTGTATAGACACTTACTAATACCTTTATCATATTCGTTTCATGTGAAAAGGTGGGACATAGTTGAACTTTTTTGAAAATTCGTTGTAAAAGGGGCGGCAAATTTAATGTTTGGCCCCGAGCGACAAAACACCTCGCGCCGCCACTGGTCTATTATAATACATTGAAGACCCAATTTGATCAGCCCCCGATTTTATCAGCCTAATATGAAAATATGTTTGGTGGGCTCTAGCAGACGAACAAAGCTGAATTCGAGTAAACCTTTTTTTGAGCATGTTTTCCTTATCTTAAAGATGCAAATATGCAAAAATAAAAAAAAATCTAAATTTGCGCTAGGCGATCCCTTTAGGAGAAATTTATATTAAATATTCAGAAATAGTTATCAGACTACATCAAGGGAAAGGAAGATTATTTTAACAGCTTCAGTTTATTATAATTTTCCCATTTAGTCAATATTTGGTCAGTTCAAAATACACCATGGGGCTGATAAAAACGGGTCTTTACTGTATTTATAATTCACTGTGACCCACATTAATAGGTAAATTCCATTTTTTGAGGATATTTTTTCAATTGCATCGATCTACACTAATTTTTTGATAGTGTTCAAGAAGTTATTTTATCGACTTCTTCCAAAATTAGGCGCACCTATTCCCATTCATGCGATCGTTTATGTTACAATGGTATCGTACATTAATCGGTATACTTAAGGTTTTATATGTTGCATATTGAGAAAATACAGCGTTACATATTGAGAAAATAAATGCAAGTGATGGAAGGTTATTAAAAAGTTTCGTGAAAAAAATTAGTAATGATGATGATTTCCCTTAATGGGTTTCGAGAGTTTTTTTATTTGTTCTTTGGCATTATGATTAGCATTAATTGAAATCCAGGATATTGAAGTCGATATCGAAGTAAAGTTCGAACTCTGCTCCCATGCACTTCAGAGGTAGCATGATATCACGAGCTGCAACTTCAGTGCTTAGTTCTCAATCGCGTTGGAAATTTGAGTAAACGCTATTGAGAGTATGAACTTCAAATCGATTCAAAAAAAATGTTTGCATTCCCTACACAATGCACTGATTGAAGAATTTAGATATATTATTAAGAGATCATTAGCAATAATTTGTCATTTGGCCATTTTTTCGCTTTTCCATTGATTTGGTTTAGCTTTTGAGATTTCTAGCATTGATGTTGTCCCATGGTGATTTGAGCGATTCTCTGAATCTTGTCACTATTCCATGTAGTATGTATTATCAAAAACATCACGATGCGTGAAGTTCTAAATGTTCTCAATCGATAAATTATCCAAATAGAGTGATAAGAGTCATAAGAAATGTCTCATCACACTGTTCGGTGGATTAAAAGCGTTTTTAATTTTCAAATGATATTTTTGAACATTAGTTTCATTCAATATTCAATAGAGAAACGAAAAGTTTTAAAAAAATGCACGTTTTCACAATTTTTGTCTTTAAACAGCCATATAACCCAGTTTCAAATACCCCAGGATGTTCTTAATTATAGTATATACAAATGCTCATATATAATTGAATTAAATTGGAGTTGATATAATTTTCGGTTTTTGGTCACATAACTTTCCTTGAAGCAACGTTTCGAAAGAAATAGCCCTTCATCTTCAGAGCAAAGCAGGGTTTGAACATAAATTAGTTGTAGTTTTCTCATAACACAAATATTTTAGAATTTGTGCCAGGACCAAGGTTGTCAAAATTAAATCTGTATTTTTGTCCTAAAAAAATCTTTTCATCTGTATTTATTCTTCGAAAAATCTGTGTCGATATCTGTATCGAATCAGTTGAGTCGTTTAACCTAGATTTTGCTGGATTATCTATCGAAGATATTAATTCCTCTGGTTTACATCAGTCAAGCACCTGTCTACGTCTTCATAAAAAAACACTAGAAATCGTTCTGATATTTTACATCCAGAAACTTGAACTTTACCGATGTGCACAATGGAAAAATAATTTTCTTCTTCATTTAAATACTTTTGTTGATATATAATGTTATATATATTAGGTCAACCCATGTAGCTATCGAATTTTCGGACAAAAATATGAGAATTAACAAAGTCACAGAACATTACAATTAACGTTTCTGGAAATCGACTTCAGCCAGGCGTTTGCTGGGTGCTGACCTGAGTGTATTACAAACCTCTACCTTGCAGAATGTGCGACCACTCTCAAAAGTAAAAATATATTTTAATATAGAGGGCTCAGCTGAGAGAGACACAGAGGATGTATTACTGAAACTGAAAAAAAAAATTCAAAAAATAGTTTTTGTAACATCATTTCTCAAAAATCTGCATATCTGTACATACACACAAAAATCTGTATATCTGCACATACATATTCTTGGTCTGAAAATGGCTGAAAAATCTGTATAAATGCAGATTATTCTGTATTTTTGGTAACCCACGCACGAGGTTACAGCCTATTGGAAGCACTGGCGAAGCTGGACGTAAAGCTGTGCAATGAAGGTTCCGCTAGCACATTCCGTAAAGACGGTCGGGAATCCAGCATCGACGTAACATTCTGCAGCGCGTCGCTGATGGATGACATGAATTGGCGAGTTAGTGAGCAGTACACACATAGTGATCACCAAGCCATCCACTACACCATTGGTCGGCGAAATCGTACGGTGACGCAGAGAGTGAGGACTGGCGAGCGGAAGTGGAAAAGAAAGGAATTCGAAAAGGACTTTTTTGTGGAAGCACTTCGTGCTGACAGCGTCACTCCAATTCCGAGTGCCGATGAGCTGTCGGAAACAATAGCTAGGACATGCGATATAACAATGCCGAGGAAAATGGAGCCGAGGAACTATCGGCGTCCGGCGTACTGGTGGAACGAAAGGCTAAGCATCCTCCGGGCTACTTGCCTAAAAGCCAGAAGACGCGTTCAGAGAGCAATATTTGAGGCAGTCAGAGAAGAGTGTAAGGTAACATTCCGGGCGGCCAGGGCCGCTTTTAAACGTGAGATAGTGCTAAGCAAGTCCACCTGCTACAAGGAGCTGTGCAGAGAAGTAGACACTAACCCCTGGGGCAATGCTTACCGTGTCGTTATGGCCAAGATCAAGGGTCCAATGACGCCAGTCCAAATGTGAGGCGACAAGCTGAAAATTATCGTGGAGGGCCTTTTCCCAAAACACGACCCAACCGCATAGCCGCCTACACCGCACGTTGATGCAGGCGGAAATGCAGGTGACAATCGGGTTTCCAACGACGAGCTCCTTATTGCGGCAAAAGGGTTGAAATCGAAGAAAGCTCCTGGACCGGATGGTATCCCCAACGTGGCACTGAAGACTGGGATCCTGGCGTTTCCGGACATGTTCAGGATAGTCCTACAGAAATGCCTGGACGAAGGCTACTTCCCGGATAGATGGAAGATCCAGAAGCTGGTGTTGCTGCCAAAACCAGGGAAACCACCAGGAGATCCAGCATCGTATCGGCCTATATGCCTGCTGGATACTCTCGGTAAACTTCTGGAAAGGGTCATCCTCAACAGGCTGACGACCTACGCTGAAAGTGAGAACGGACTATCGCAGAGACAGTTCGGGTTCCGGAAAGGGATATCGACGGTGGACGCCATCCGCACAGTCATCGAGAGCGCGGAGAAAGCGTCGAGGCAAAAGAGAAGGGGAAACCGCTACTGCGCCGTGGTCACGATCGACGTGAATAACGCATTCAACAGTGCTAGCTGGGGGGGCATCACCGTAGCGCTGCATAGAATGTGGGTTCCGGACTATCTGTGCAAGATTCTGGAAAGTTACTTACAAAACCGAGTATTGGTCTATGAAACGAACATAGGGAAGAGGTCGATTAGGGTCACGGCAGGAGTACCTCAGGGCTCCACACTCGGCCCAACGCTCTGGAATGTAATGTACAACGGAGTGTTTACACTGGAACTGCCCAGAGGAGTTGAGATCGTAGGTTTTGCAGATGATGTTGTCCTGACGATAACCGGGGAGACCCTTGAGAAGGTGGAGATGTTGACGGCAGGGACAATAGACATCGTGAAAACCTGGATGGCTGAAGTCAAGTTGCTGCTGGCTCATCACAAGACTGAGGTAGTGGTGGTCAGCAACTGTAAAAAAAATCCAGCGTGCCGAGATCAGCGTCGGGGGACAGTCCATCTCATCGATGCGGGTACTGAAGCACCTGGGTGTGATGGTCCACGATCGGTTAAATTACAACAGCCATGTCGACTATGTATGTGAGGGCTGCTGCGCTGAACTAAAAGCGGGACCGGTCGAAGTTGACAAGCACGTTTCGTCTAATGGCTGTTCGTGTCGCGAGTGCGTATAGAATGATATCGTCGGAGGCGGTATGTGTAATTGCCGGGATGATTCCCATCTGCATCACTCTGGCTTCGGACGTGGAATGCTACCAGCGGAGAAATGAACGTAATGCAAGGAGACTGGTCCGAGTGGACTCGTTGGCTAAGTGGCAGCATGAGTGGGATTACGCGGAGAAAGGAAGGTGGACCCATCGACTCATCCCAAATGTGTCTGCTTGGGTACATAGAAAACATAGAGAGGTGAACTTCCATTTGATGCAGTTTATGTCAGGGCACGGATGCTTCCGGAAGTACCTGCATCGGTTTGGACACGCTTCGTCACCCCTTTACCCGGAGTCTGTGAACGTGCAAGAGACACCAGAACATGTAGTCTTCGAATGCCCTAGATTCGAGGAAGTCTGAAGGGGTATGCCTGGTGTGACAGTGGACAATATCGTCGAAGAGATGTGCCGCGACGAGCGTATCTGGCACGCTGTCAACAGAGTGGTTACGAGTATACTCTCCGAGCTGCAAAGGAAGTGGCGAAGGGACCAACAAAGTAGCACCACTGGCTAGAACGTCGCCGAGAAACTACAAATCGGGTTTTCGGGAGAAATTTCGCCGCCGGGAAACTCACCGACGCACAGTGGGACGGAATCGAAAAAAGCCGGACATTGATATTTGCGACGAACCTATTGGTTATGGCACTTTGATGTCTTCGGAAAGGTTTCTTTATTTTTTAAGTAGTTTAATATAATGTTGGAAAATTTTTATTTAAGGGGGTATATACGCAGATAAAAAAAATAACTTTGCAAGCTGTTGCCAAAATTGATAGTCATGTATGGAAAGTTTGTAGACGAAATGATTTTATGAAACTTTGTTGAAGTAGCGAAATGGCTATCTGTTAAGCGAAAAAAGTTATTGGGTGAAATTGAAGTACATGTCGGAATAGGGGGTAAAAGTTATTAGGTGAAATTGAAGTACATGTCCGGAAAAAAGTGTTTTTTTTATTGTAACTTTTTTATTTGATTTTTAACAGTTTCTCGATGTTCTAGAAAGTTGTAGATGCTTTCAAAACACACCTTTTTGCGGAATAGACCAACTCGCTATCGTCATTCGATGAACAAGGTAGTAATATAACCGAGTATTCTAAGCAACGAAATACGTTGTTCGTTCAATGACCAAGAAGATAATTGGCAGGACACTGATGACTTATGAGCATGTTAATAACAAAAAAATTAACTTTGAATGTCAAAATATATGGAATGAACTATAATATTTCAAATGTTTATTAATTTTGCATAATAGTTTATTTTTCATGCTTCATAATACAAATAATTTTTTGAAACGCTAGTCTATTTTACGCCACATTATTCCAAGGATCCTATTAGATCCCGCTATGATTTATATATGTATCAATTGGGTATTTCTTGCTGAACATCAAAAAACTAAATTTAGCTGCTACTACCTGCTACTCTACAAACCATAGCCCCTTAAAGTTAGCCCAAAAAAAACCAAAAAAATAGACATACACCCTAAAAACGAAGAGATAGCAAGTTGGTCTATTCCGCAAAAAGGTGTGTTTTGAAAGCATCTTAAACTTTCTAGAACATCGAGAAACTGTAAAAAATCAAATAAATTTCGCTACTTCAACAAAGTTTCATAAAATCATTTCGTCTACAAACTTTCCATACATGACTATCAATTTTGGCAACAACTTGCAAAGTTATTTTTTTATCTGCGTATATAGCCCCTTAAATAAAAATTTTCCAACATTATATTAAACTACTTAAAAAATAAAGAAACCTTTCCGAAGACATCAAAGTGCCATAACCAATAGGTTCGTCGCAAATATCAATGTCCGGCTTTTTTTGATTCCGTCCCACTGTACGACGGTGTAGACTAGATCCATAGCCGGGGACCAGTTGAGTAGTACGCAATATAGCACTAGGTTAGGGTCGTCGGGCACCAGTGAACTGGACGTCAGGCTTCACCGGAATCGCCGGACCTACCTCGACACCCTACCGGGTAGCTCGTGAGTAGGCGAGATCCACCGTCGGGGATTAGACCGAGTAGACCGTGTCGAATAGCTAGCAGTGGGTCGTTGGGGCGCCAGTGTACCGGAAGCTACGCTCCACCCATAATCGCTGGATGGATATCAGCACCGACTGGCTGGTTGAGTAGGCTAGCTCCACCGCCGGTTACTAGACCGAGTCGACGAAGCGGGGAGCTACATGGCTCACAGAAAGGTACATCGGGTCTGGAGCAATCTACCGTCGGGGAATTCACGGTCGGGTAGATACGCCGCCGTAGGCTACCCGACAGAATGGTGACGAAAAGGGGAGCTAATTGGCTCACGAGACAAACACCGGTACAGAGAGAAATTCCGTTGCCGGGGAACTCTCAGTCGGAAGTAGGATAATATCCGAGTTCATCTTGATAAAGCTGGGAGCTAAATGGCTCAAGGAAGCGGGTATCGGTGTCGAGGGAAATTCCTCCGTCGGGGAACTATCGGTCGGAGGAGTGTGAGTTCATCGTTGGGGACTATCCAAGAAAATCGTGATGCGGCCGGAGCTGAATGACTCACGGAAACACGAGCTAAATGGCTCAATGAATCAGCACCTAAACCGTTCACGGGGACGAGAGTTCAACTGTGACGTAGATAGATGGAGACAACATAGGTCGAGCCACTCCATGAACCAAGCAAGGCTCTGAGATAGAGCAGAAGAAAGAGGTGCGACGGAAGTACAACGAACCCCCCCCCCCCCCCACGAAGTAATACGATGACGTAGTTCCGTGGGGAAGAAGGGCTTAAAAAGTAAGGAATGTTTTAGTGGTTAGGCACGAACGTAAATCGTGAGTCCCACACAGTGCCAGTACGCTATAGACCAGGCTTTTGAAGCTTTTATTAACCGTACTAAAAAAACACACACACACACACATACAGACATGGTCCCAATTTATAGAGCTGAGTCGATTGGTACATAAGACTCGGCCCTCCGGGCCTCGGAAAAAGTTTTCAAAGTTTGAGCGAATTCTATACATTTCTTTTGTAAGAAATGTAAAAAACAAACATTCTAAGTCATAAAATTCAAATATTACTCAGAAATCAGTACCATTTTGTAACAAAATAAAATTTTGTAAAATTCTTCGTTCACGAAGGGCGTCCAGGCATGTACTAACGAAAACATATTAGTTTTTTTTCCATAGCAGATGAGCCATTCTTCGTTTATCAAGGTCACTGCGCATGAGGTTTAAAACAATATGATAATGTTGTTCTGCCAGTGACACCCTAAAATTTGTTGGGGACAAAAAACTACTAGTTTACCTCATTGTTCTAAAAAAAATCGGCTGCTTGATGCACTATTATTGTATTATTGACGAATTTCGCGCCAACTCGAACAAATGTTGGCAGCACCCTCAAGATTTTAATGAAACTTTCTGTACATGTGAACTTTGTCACAAAAAGCCACTTTACATACTTTATTTTTCCAAAAATGATCTAGGCTGCCTTTTGAAAAGGGTCAAACTTTTTAAACCATTTTTTTTTTCATTAGGCTATAGTCTAAAAATGACAAATCCTACAAAAAAACGCTTTTCATAAAATTAGTTCAATTTTTTAATAAAAATATTGAAAAGAATCTTCATCGACTCCTACACTGAAAAAATCGATTTTAAAAATTTAAAGTCGATTTACATAAAAACATCTTTGATTGGTATGAAATTTTGTTCCTAGGTAATTATGTACCCTATCTACCATCAAAAATTCAAGTTTAGCACTTTCAAGGAAAAAGTTATTTGAAAAATAACTTTTCCTTGTCCAAACAGATTTTTGTTTCAAGGTATTTTTATAGAAAACTGAACCAATGAAAGTCATAATCATTGCAGAATCCAATTTCCCAACTGCTAGTTGCCTGATACATGCAAAAAGTATCAGTAACGAATTTGGTATAGTATCTCAGACTGGACTGGAACGAGGCCAAAGAGATTCGTGTAACGGAGCTCTGGTACTAGAATACTTAGCGCACGACCAGACAACATGTTGAATATCGCGATAACCGCCACCACAAGCGCAGAGACCGCTCTCCACGACCGCAAAACGCCGGAGATGGGCCTTCTACTTATTCTTTGGGATTTCAAAACTTCCATCGGTCCACGAAATTTGCCAATTTTCGAGCGTCCTCTGAGAATAAATATTTAATAGAAACTCGTTGAAGCTATACTAATACTACGTTCACACTACGAGTTAAAACGTGTTTCAACGCTATCTTGATGTCAGCCACGAAAATCGTATAACGGAAATTCGCATGACCGATCTCCCTTAGCTTAAAACTTGTAACTAGTACCGAAGTTTGGGTTTCAAAACTTGTCAACTGCTTCCGATGACGTATTTCCATTGTTTGAGAAATTGGTTCCATTTTAAATTATTCAATACGGCCATTGTCCTTCGAGGTGTTTGAGATGATAACAACGCTCTTTTGAAAGTGAATTAGTGAATTAGTGGGGTTTGAAATTTCGATTCTAAAATGAACATTGTATAATTCGTAATCCTACGTAATAACCTTATTTAATCAATATCAGTTTTGTTGGAAAAATTTGGTTTGGTATGATTTTGAGTTTGAAACTAATATAACATTGAAACCAATTTGAAATTTCTCAACAAGAAAAAAAATACGTTCACACTACGAGCTAAAACGTGTTTTAACGCTATCTTGATGAAACTTTTCTTGTTGCTAATTATTATAACGTGTTTTAACTCTGTAGTGTGAACATAGTATAAACCACGAAAAACGTATAACGGAAATTCACATAACCGATCTGCCTTAACTTAAAACTTGTAACTAGCACCCAAATTTGGGTTTCAAAACTTGTCAACTGCTTCTGATGAATTATTCCCGTTGTTTGAGAAATAGGTTCCATTTTAAATTATTCTATACGGCCATTGTTCTTCGAGGTGTTTGAGATAATAACAACGCTCTTTCGAAAGTGAATTAGTGAATTAGTGGGGTTAGAAATTTCGATTCTAAAATGAACATTGTATAATTCGTAATCCTACGTAATAACCTTATTTAATGAATATCAGTTTTGTTGGACAAATTTGGTTTGGAATGATTTTGAGTTTGAAACTAACATAACATTGTAACCAAATTTCTCAACAAATAAAAAAAAAATAAGCCGCTGGAATTCAATTTTGACCCAATTTGTGTCTTTGAGTCCTTTACAGTCTTTTTGGCCACCCGGATGCACGAAATTGCCACCGGGGAAGGAAGGAATGCGTACCAGCAATGTGACGCGCCACCCTATTATCCGTCAGCATCACATTTCACGAGTTAATAATCAATGTCCTAAGCTATAAAATGCCCAGACGAATATCGCACAAACAAAAAAGTTTGAAAAACAAATGATCCATTCAAAAGATGCACTTTTGTCAGTTCGCTCTACTGTATTGTTTTGTTCAACATGGAAATTAATTGGATATAGGTAGGTACGTTCCTCGCTCAAGCATAGTCGAAACAAAAAAATTGGGTCCGTGTTGATGAAGAAATGAATGAGTCAAAAGAGAAAAAAAATCTTAAGGCATGAAAGAACCGGGCAATATTTTTTTTCTTTAAGCATTGTTCTTTCTGGGTAGAAATGTCTGTATGGTCTTCACGATTGTGTTTTTTTGTGTGACGGTGGCAGCAATAGCATTTCAGACTGGCGCTAATCTTAGATCTGAGGATCTCCTCCATTCAGGAATCTTTTTGTTTCCGGTCTATGTTACATCGCCGCTCCAATAAAAATTAATTCAGTTGATTTCGGTCTAAATTTATTCACCACTAGATGAATATCATATTACGACAGGTAGTTCCAATATCATTTACATCACTTTATCATCTACGGCACTTTTCCGTATATTCTTGCTGTGAAATTGACCGTTCACATCTTAATTTTCATCTACGAGTCACAGCTTCTTTGTCCCTATTTGAAAATATTTATGTTTCAATATAGTTACAGTTTTATGCCTAACTTGTTACTCGTTTTTAGACTCAGTTATGCAAGAACAAAAAGCCTAAGCAGAAGCAGAAGAGAACGCCCGTAGTTGCTACTCTGTCATTGACCAGAACCAAATTAGGTTGCAAAATGTTCATTGGAACAACATGCTTGGGAATAACATGATGAGCCACATTGTACAATCTATATTGATTCCTGCATGCTGATCAATACCAACACCGGCCACGTCCGAATGCAGATCTTCTAGGAAGGAAGGAATGTTAGTCCGATACATGTTGCTACTAGAGACCGAGGAATCCTCTGCATCTCTACATGTATCACGGGAAGAGGAGAGTTGTTAATAAGTGTGTCGATAGCGTTATCATGTAATGATTGCTCTAGGCAGCCGGCTGCCGAGAATTTAGAAAGTTTATCATTTATTGTACTAAAACGATTAGCAAAATAAGCAAATTGAACTCCGGATGGCCGGCTATAAGGAGCACTGCTTATATTTTTTAATAATATTCAATGACGAGACGAATTTTTTCGTGGTTTCTATCGTGTCGGTGCTGATTTTACCCGGCGATCGTTTGAATAAAATGCGGAATCTTATACAGAAGGTATTTGCCTGCGTCTTTATTTTTTTCTTGTGTCGATTACTATTCTTCTAGATAGTTGGAATTGCACATGTACAATGATTTCGTAGTAAGAGGGGCTTTTATTGATATGCAACTTTATTAAGATGTGTGAAAACAGGAATGCAAACTGAGTTATTTCTGTTATTGCGTGGCGTTGCGTTGTGAAGATGACTTTGCGAATGCACACTGACTTCGTGATGTTTGACTGCTGATTATGTAATAAGAGTTGCTTAAGAAGTGGTAAGTAGGAATTCATACCAATCCGACCCATATTAAGACTTCAACAGCATGATAGCCATTATTGCCGGCCGCCCCCATCTCCATCGTTCAAGGGGAAGGATAAAGGATAAGGTAGACGGCAAGTGTTGATGATCCACTTACTTAACGGAAGGACGCCGATTCATCAGGTGTCGCGGAGTTGGTGGTTTGGAAGGGAATAGGGTCTAATTTACGCTCCAAGCAAGCGATGCGACCTGTAAAGCATAGTCTATTAGGTAGTAGTTTAGTTTTCGAGAGCACGATCGCTCGAAAAAGAAGATCTTGTTTAGTTTTTGGTTCTTTTTAAAATCTGGGTAGCCTGCTACCTATGTTTTCTATCCAAAGCAATTTCAACTCCACACAGCCGAACGTGGGAGTATTGCCTAGAAAAGCTAATCTTAACTGCGTAATGGGCCGGATCACTATTTATTGCGACATTATTTAGACTAATTTCGCTATTCCTTCTCTACCATATATTTTTGGGATGCAAACTACCGAGTGATAACACGTTAAACAGACAAATAGTTATGATAGCTCGAGTTGTTATAAATCAACGAAAGTGTTTCCTATTTTTCATATCGGATTGTTAGTGAAATACACATATACGAACGATTATATCGAACATTGAAGGGAAATACAGAGGATCGTTAACCTGATGCACGGGCTTGTTACCAATAACGGAACTTTGAATTAGATTCATTAAAACAGACGCGGGGAATTATCAGTACGTATTGACCCGCGATCATCGATACCAGTCAAATCAAAGTCCCACTGGAGCCGACCTCCGAACAACTATTCAATTTTACGGTATTGTCTTCTCGGCTAGATCCGTGTGCACCCTCTCATTCTGCCACTATCGGCAGAAGGTCGACAGCACCCAGTCGTCGCCGGTCTAAGAACCAAATGTCATCAATAGACCTAGACTCGAAAACCATGAGATAGAATTGAAAGCTAACTAAATTGCGAAATGTCAATTATCAAACCTTATACATGATTGAAGTCATCATTCCACTCAAATAAGGCCATGTCTTTTCCCTATGCACATTGAATGCTCTGTGGATCAGTTTCCCCGTTGGTAAAACAAACCCTTAACAAACATAGAAATTAGTTTGCTCAGTCCAAAGAAAAGTTGGGCGACCGGCGGATACGTGTTCCCTTAAAGTGTCATCACATCAACGAACAGCCAAAATTTACATGCGACAAAATATCTGCAATTCCTAATATAAAAGAATCAAAACCTCTGCTCATTTGCAATAAAATAAGAAAGCAAAAAAACAGTTGAATATCCAAGGCGGCTCATTTTCAAAGATAGCACCGCCGATGAAACACCAGACAAAAATAGGTGACAAGGGACGCGGACGAAAATAGCTGAGCACCGACCGGCTGGTTTGCCGTGTTCCCTTAAAGTGTCATCACATCAACGAACAGCCAAAATTTACATGCGACAAAATATCTGCAATTCCGAATATAAAAGAATCAAAACCTCTACTCATTTGCAATAAAATAAGAAAGCAAAAAAAACAGTTTAATACCCAAGGCGGCTCATTTTCAAAGATAGCACCGCCGATGAAACACCAGACAAAAATAGGTGACAAGGGACGCGGACGAAAATAGCTGAGCACCGACCGGCTGGTTTGCCACCTATTTTTCGGGCGAACAATTTTGGGGCGACACCTGGTACCCAGTTAAACTCATTTCGGAACCGGTTCGGATTTCTTAATGGAGTCATTATGGATTCCAAATCAAATGCAACAACCGATTCCGACTCAGAATCGGTTGTTGCATTTGATTTGGAATCCATACTGACTCCATTCAGGATTCCGAATCAAATTCCGAATGGTTTGACCGGGTAGTCGCTAATCGCCGGTGAAACGTCAATTATTTGATTATACCCCAGTCAAAAAGGGCAAGTTGCCGGCTAACGGGGGGCTATTTGCCAACTCGGATGCGCTAATTGCCCTTCAATTTGCCAGCAAATTGCTGGCAATTAGGGGGCTATTTCAAATGCAACATTTGGGCGATTTGCCACCGTCATTTTTTGACGCCCAACCCACCCTTACATCGCCCCCAAATCGCCCACGAAACGCGCCATTTAATCGCCCTTAATTGCCTAATATGAAAATTAAAAATCATACTTATTTTCGGGTTCATTATCTACTCACATATACTTACCAGTATACTAGGTAATCACCACCAACTTATATGAAGAATCAAAGGTGAAATTGGTATTGCACACCAAAACTTATCACAATCTGACGTTCATTAAAACTTTAGGTCAGAGATCTTGTTCTACTATACTTACACACGAATCCACAATTTTCTACATTCGTTGGCTAAATGAAGTGCACTAGACAAACAAAATACAAGTGAGAACACACCAATTGTTCAAAAAACAATTTTAAGCTTAAGCCAAACATGAACATGTTTGAAAAACGCAAAAAACAACCAAGTCAATTTCAGCCGCCAGAAAATTTATTTAAGTATTGAAATTGCCTTTAAATCGCATTAGCAAATTGCATTTGTTCCTAGGGGCAATTAGCACAGGCGAGTTGAGTCAAACGTCAAACTTTTAAAATCGTCTGACCATGTTCGTCCGCATTTTTTTTGACAGGGACCAATCTTTGTTATTGAATCAATAAAATCGATGTTGTCAAACATCAAACCGAAAATATCGAATGCAAAAAATCGGTTTTTCAAGCTGATAAAATCGATTTTGAAAAGATCGCATCGACATCGCCCATTCCTATTTGAGCTACCGTTGTTCTGGTTAGTGATGTCTTTTTTACTCGATTAACGCAAATAATCGATTAATCTCTAAAATAATCGAAAAATCTATAATCTAATATAAGCTTTCGGCATAATCGACTGCTTTGAAGTTAGCCGAGGGTGAACCGATCTTCAAATACGGAATAATGCGTAGTGTAGAGAAAATACCCCAACCATACATTTTAGAAAAAAAGATTTAAAAACCTGTTTTAATCCACCTAGCGGTGCAATTGTGCCTTTCTCATTTCTCTAAACTATGGCACGGAGGCTTTTTATGTTCAACATATTTGTGGAAATGTCCATTACATTCTTAGTACACTTTGCACTTATACACAATGGCATGCCAGCCACGAACTTGATGAGCTACGTGTCGACGGTGAAACACTTGAAACAAAAAATATCATACTTCATTAGCCTAATCAGCATTAGATCAATGTTATCTGCTTTCTAACTCATTTTGTCATGCGGGGTGGGTATGTGAGGAGGGCGAAAGTCCCATGAACGATCGACTCCCCAGCTTAAATTTTTATGCTTTGTGATATAGTGGTGGTTTAAAGATGATGGGGTTGAAAGGGAGGGGTATGAGGGCTGGATGGGGTGGTGGTCTGAGGGGTGATTTAAGGAGATTTTTAAGGGAGGGGAGTGAACAGCAGAGGGGAGGGGGATGTAACCCCTCTCCGTAAACCGTCAACTACGCCCCTGTTAATATCCAGAAACCTTATGCGAGTCGAAAAAAAAAATTTGGCCCTCCGGCCAAATTTTGGCCGGGATTAGGTTGACGTGTTTCAGAGTGATTGCATAACCTTTCTATATGAGAAAGGCAAAAATGTGCCAAAATCCAAAAAAGTGAAACGTCGTCAATTTTTTTTTCGAGTTTGCATCAAATCTCGACGTTTCATGCACCTTGAACACATTTAGCATCAAAAATAAAAATTCTATTTTTAATTTTTCCTATAGTTTATATGAGAAATTTCTGTATGGCCGCACTCTGAAACCCGTAATTCCGGAACCAGAATTCCGATCGATCCAAAATTCAATAGCAGCCGATGGGAAGGTTGCACCTTTTATTTGAGACTAAGTTTGGGCAAATCGGTCCAGCCATCTCTGAGAAAAATGAGTGACATTATTTGACACATACGCACATACACACACATACACACACGCATACACACACATACACACATACACACACATACAGACTTTTTCCGATCTAGACGAACTGATTCGAATGGGATATGACACTCGGCCCTCCGGGCTGGGATTAGGTTGACGTTTTTCAGAGTGATTGCATAACCTTTCTATATGAGAAAGGCAAAAATTATTTTATTTTGTGGATATGTGTAATATCCATAAGGAAACTGAAAGCTCTTTTCACGCAGTATCGAAAAATATATTTATTCGGGGAATACATTGAAAATCATCTTCAATAACACAAAATCTTTAAAATTAAGAAAATTTACACAGCATAGCTCGAAAACATAACATCACCCATATGTTCAACAACACAAAATGTTTGATTATGAGTATGAGCATGAGCATGATGATCGTACAATTCGTAGTTGCTACTCCGTGATTGACCAGATCGGTATCGAGAGAACTTTTTCGTCTGGGACATCTCCGTCAGCGTACAGTCAGATTCACCGCCGGGAACTAGACTGCGTAGACCGCGACGACACACCACCAGTCGCGCCGGGGCTCTAGCAAACCGAACGCCCTACACCACCGGAATCGCTGAACTGACCTCAGCACCTGGCTGGTTGGCTCGCTTTCGAACTTCTCTCGCTGGGGAACTTTTCGTCGGAGTAGGCTAGATCTATTGTTGTGGACTAGACCGAGTAGTTCGCGAACCAGTCGGAAGCTCAACGAGGAAGTGGTACTGAATGGCACAGAAGAACTGAAGGGCTCAGTAAATTAGACAGTTTGAAGTTTGCCGCCCAGATTGTCCTCGTAGGGGAAGAGCATTAATTCTAGACCCACAGCTAGCTTTCCTACCTTGACTACCCAAACCCGTTCCCTCACTGATAAAACTGATTTGCTTCAAACCACTAAAAATCCATTGAAGAAGAAATGCTAATGTTATCTCGCGCACACATACCTTCTATGCGTTAACTGTATAAACTATGCATGCACACATATAAGTTATATGTTCGTTTTGATATAGAATCGGGTTTTATGTGCCTTTTAGTTATGAAAAGTGAATGTAAGATTAATATTTCTTGTAAATACACACATGAGGTTTATGTGTCAGCAAATAGTGTCTATCTGCCTCCGCTAATTGCAAAAATCTATGTGTGAAATTAATAGGCATAACGTTTTTTAGTGCTGAGTTGTTGGTTTTTGAACATTTTTTTCCTGCTCAGAATGCTTTTGAACATTTTTACATTTCTTATAAAAGAAATGTATAGAATTCGCTCAAACTTTCAAGATTTTTTCCGAGGCCCGGAGGGCCGAGTCTTATATACCAATCGACTCAACTCGATGATTTGGGACAATGTCTGTGTGTGTGTGTGTGTATGTGTGTGTGTGTCTGTGTGTGTATGTAACGGACAAATTCTCATTCGTGTTTCTCAGCAATGGCTGAACCGATCTTATCCAAACCAATTTTAAATGAAAGAACTAAAAAACAGTATGAACGCTATTAATTTGTTTTTGATTCTGATGTTTAGTTTCCAAGATATGAATGTTTGAATGCGTAAAAATGGCGTTTTTTGCAGTTTTTTTTAATTATCTGCCGAAATTGACAATATAGATTACCCATTTATATGTTTTTAGACAGCTTTAACGAATACTTTGCGAACAAGCTGTAGATTGTTGAAATCGGACTATTATCAAAAGAGATATTTAACATTAAATGCGGACGAAAGATTTTTATCATTTCCCATTGCCAGAAATATGACCAAAAACATGTAATCTATTATTAACGCCAAAACGGCTTATTTTAGGTCAATAGTATATTCGGAGAATTTAATTGAGGTAATATGCCCTTTCTTTTGGTATTGTGCTTTTGCAGATTAATCCCCCTATAAGTGAGATATTTTCACAAATTTTCTTGGAGGTGATTATATCGAAATGATGTCTTCAGCAAATTTGTAGCTCTTACTTTTGCGAATAACTTTACTAAAGACTTTAAATATCTATTTTGAATACTTTAAAAGTTATGGCTTGTTGTTTGTGGATTACTCTTTGTCGCCTATTTATTGTTCCATTGAAATAAGCTAAACATTATTTCGATAAAACGAATTTTGTATTTCATTTTACTATCTACAACCGCTAGAAATAATCACCCAACACTTCCAAGTTGTCTGGAAGGAACTTGATAACTAATCAGTGCAAAAATGTTCATTTGTGCAAACCTTCTGACTGCAATTTTTCTAACTTATAACCATCGTATCGATCTGAAACATATCGGAAAATGAAAAGCGAAATAAATAACTCCAAGCAACGGCGTAGCCAAGAGAAGGTTTTGGGGTTTAACACCATACAACCCCCCCCCCCCACCACACCAAAAAAAAAAAAAAAATATTGGATTGAAGTTGAAAATTTATTGATGCAGACTGATTTAATTAAATTTTACAATAACAATTATCTGATCCGTAGATTGATAACCTGTTGTTGTAAACATCATCAGGACTTTTGATAAATTGTCGGAATGGGGTACTGATATGTAACTGATCTATTGGTCTTGATGTCACAGTTGTCTAATAGCATCAATATCAAATTCCTGCCTGAAAACATTCCAATAGAAAATTCCAGAGTTCTGTAATCAATCATAATCCTCAGATTTATTTTCAAATTGAGCTCGTTTTTGTAGAGATGTACTGTAATAAGGGTCTTTATTTAATAGGATGCGAAGTTAAAATTGATTTAATGTGTATGAAACATAGAACTGCTCACCAAAAAAAAGCATAACTTTCAACATTTGCTAAAAATGTTTTTGCTTTTCTCATTCACTCTAAAATTCGTCAATCTAATCCCGACCAGGAGAACCGAGTGTCATATGCCAATCGACTGAGTTCGTCGAGATCGGAAAATGTCTGTGTGTGTATGTGGAAAAAAATGTAACCTCTGTTTCTCAGAGACGGCTGGACCGATTTGCACAAAGTTAGTCTCAAATGAAAGGTACAACCTTCCCATCGGCTGCTGTTGAATTTTTTATTGATTGGACTTCCGGTTCCGAAGTTACGAGTTGAAGAGTGCATTCACATAGCAAATTCCCATATAAACTTAAAAGAAAAAAAATTAAAATCAAATTTGTATTTTTGATGCCAAATGACTTTAAAATGCATGAAACATTGAGATGTTTGACAAAAATTGACTTCTTTGAACTTTGGTACATTTTTGCCTTTCTCATATAGAAAGGTTATGCAATCACTCCAAAAATCGTCAATCATACCGGCCCGGAGGGAGTATGCAGTGAGGGGTTGCTACTTTAAAATTAAAACTAGTTTAAAATTTCTTAACAAGTTGAAAGTTTTCGGCAGGACCTGGACCTCCCGGATCTTTCTCCATGATCCGCCGCTGGTTTCAAGCGATGTTTCAGTATCACATAGTATCTCAAGATCGTGGCTGAGACAAGCACAATTGCACCACTAGGTGGATTAATACAGGTTTTTATTTTGGGAATGCGTCGAGTTGAGACGAAAACGTAATAAGATTAATAACGAGGATAACACTTTCCGAATGTGCAAAGAAATTCATGAAAAATGACGATTTCCATTCGATTCTAGCAGGTTCTGATCGTTTTTGATGAGCATTTGATTTTTGTTGTATGACCAATTATATGTATAGGTCAAATGTTTAAAAACAGTAATTTAAGGTCAAGATAGCATCATTTTGAAACCGCCAATTTCGGAGGTTTAGTATCTTCGATGAGTTTTACAAACGTTAAACAGCGCATCATTTGATAAAATAATTTTGACGGTATATCGTCCAAGAAGTATTTATGGTGAATTTCTCAGGTTAATATTCATGACTACAATAAAGTTTCAACAAATTCGCTAAAGACACGAACTCTGTTACTATTTTCTGAAAAATTAATTCTGCATAATTTTAAAACTTCAAAAATTACGGTTTCGGAATTATGCCGTTTGGACAGTATGATCGATTTTCACCAAACCGAATTTCTGGCTACGCCGCTGATTTCAAGTAAGTAGAAACAAAGTCGTTCTACACTCGTTCAAAAGAAACTTCTTCGAAAGTTGAATATCTATTATAACACATTGAAGCCCCGATTTCATCAGCCAAAAATGAACATATGTTTGATGGGCTCTAGCAGACGAACAAGACTGAATTCGAGTAAATCCTTTCTTGAGCATGTTTTCCTTATCATGAAGATATGCGAAATATGCGAAATTAAAAAGTTCATCATAATCAGAAATAGTTATCAGACTACATCCAGGGATGAGAAGAATATTTTAACAGCTTCAGTTTATTATAAAGAAAAAAAATTGCCCGATTTAGTCAATGTCCCCATTTTGTCAGCCTAAAGTACACCATGAGACTGATAAAAATGGGTCTTTATGGTATGTATTATTCGCTGTGTTTCACATTAATAGGTACATTTCATTTTTGGAGATTTTTTTATTGCATCGAACTACAACAATTTTTAGGTAGTTTTCAAGGGGTTATTTTATAGACTTCTTCTAAAATTTGGCGAACCTATTCCAATTCGTATACCAATTCATTGGTATACTTAAGGGTTTATATGTTGCAGATAGAGAAAATACTGAAATTTTCAGCTTTTTCCTACACAATATTACGAGAGCTTATTGAACAATTTTTCCTAATAAGTTTGTGAAAATTATAAACTATTTGAAATTTTTTAATAGTTTAATTTTTATTTAACCGTGATTTTTTTTATAAATAGTGACCATCGCTTCACAACGTAGTCTATTTTTCATGGCTTGCGGTGAGCACGATCTCTCGAATTGCTGAACTGAAAATTATGGAATAGAAATTAATTTTTAGTATTCTTTACAGATTTAACTCGCCGCGCAGATAACTCTGAATTAGACCCGCTGGTGCCCTAAGACGATTTCGCTAGATTTTCAGAGCACTGTGCACCCAGTGCATTAAGGCAAGTGACGGAAGGTTATCGAAAAGTTTCGTGAAAATGAAAATTCCAGTAATGATGATGATTTTCCCAAACGGTTCGTTTTCGTGAGGTTTTTATTTGTTCTTTGGCATTAGGATTAGCAATAATAATTCAAATCAAGGATACTACTGGGAAGTCACCTTTAGAAAAAGTCGATGTCGAAGAAAAATTTGAAACTATGCACGCATGCAGGGATGCCAACGGTACCGATAAACTACATTTTTTTCGGTATATTTACATTTGTACAAGCCGTACAGCCCGCTACAGCGACGCATCACTACAGCTCTTGCCAGAACGATAGCCAAACCGAGTACATTTTCCCGTACAGCAGTAGAATACATTTTTGTTTTACTGCTGTACTCCGACTGCTCGGTGAGAGTGTGGCGTAGTAAAGTTTGTTCTCTCGCTTTGTACATTTTTCTCTGCATAGTCAAAGGGAGAGGCCCGCACACGAAAGCGTTGATGCTGGCCGTGGCGTAAATGAGCCGCATTCATTGTCGTAATTTTTGAATACAAATATTAAAAAGATTGAAAATATTAAAAAATGTAAAATAAGGAAAGAGAAGCTGTACCGCTCGCGTCTGGTGGCTGTACTGGGGACAGTAGTTTTTTGTCATGTTACTGCTTTGCACACAGGCAGCCGTACAGCGCTGGGCGTCCTGCACTAGCGAATGACAGCAGCATCGAGAGAGAAATGAGAATGTAGGCAGAAAAATTACAGCCGCAGAAAAGGTAGGCATTTTGCATCCTTGCACGCATGCACTTCAGAGATAGCGTGATATCAGGAGCTGCGATTTCATTTCAACGCTTTTTTGTGAAAAGGGCGATACTTACAAATGTAAACGTATTTTTTTTTAGGATTATCAAGCTGATACCAGCTGTAAATAGTAACAATGATCTCTATTGAAAAAACACGGACGAAATCGGTGGTGTAGAACAGTAGTTATTGTAAAAAAAAACGTAAGGGCGATACTTCAATGCTGATAGGTGGGACCGAAAAAGTAAACAATCGCCAAAGGGGCGATACTATCATTTTGATTTTTTCAATTTCAATAGCAAAAACAAATTTTAATTTAATAATTTCAAATACTTTATGAAGTTTTGGGTTTCGATCACTGAATCATGCAATCTAGGATGTAAAAAACACAATAGTTCTTAAATAGGAAATAAAACCAAGTCTGGGAATATTCACTGTTGATTTTCTTTGAATTGTGTCACTGCTAGTATCGCCCTTTTCAAGAAAAAGCGTTGATTTCTTAGTTCTCAGTCGCGTTGGAAATTTGAGTAAAGTATAAACTTCAAATCGATTCAAAAAAAAATTCGATTTTTTTGGCTCAGTACAATATATAACCCCTTTAGGAAAATTCAGTTTTCCCACCACAATATAGATATTTTATTAGCAGAGCATTAACAATAATTCGTTGGTATGTCTATTTTATGGGCCATTTTTTCGCTTTCCCATTGATTTGGTTTGAGATTTCTAGCACTGATGTTGTCCTATGCTGATTTGAGCGATTCTCTGAGTCCTGCCTCTATCCCATGTAGTATGTGTTATCAAAACATCGCGAAGCATCAAGTTCTAAATGTTCTCAAACGATATAATATCCGAAGAGTGATATGAGTTATAAGAAACGTCTCATCATACTGTTAGGTGGATTAAAAACGTTTTTTCATATATATACAAAAAATCCTCATATCCCCACCGAAAAATTTTCTTACTACGCCACTGCAGATAGTGATATCAACTTCCTAGTGAATACCAGCCCCCTTTAAGATTTTCGAATGTCCAACAAACGACAAATTGTTATCCAAGTATTTATTGTATTGTGGGGTTATCAAAATTGAATTGTTTGAGGAAAATCCAACACAAACAACAACCCATTAGAAAAGAGCCATGAGTAGGAATGAAACAAAAACAAATCGATTCTTCTTCCTTTGTTGTTAAAGCTTCGGTTCTGTTGCGTTCGCTACACCAAGGTGTTTTGCTTTATTTTCTGTGCAAGCAGAATGCTTCAAAACTGAAGAAAACTGTCTTGAGAGTGGCGAAGAAATGGTTCGAGATGCGATTTTTCCGTTGCTGACGAGCAAAAGAAAAAAATACTGGATTTTTTTTCCTTTTTTATTTCGAATAATGTGTAGTCAGATTTTCTTTTTTTTTACTTTTTAACGACATTCATTTAGCTAGAGATTACTGAGTAGAGAAAGTTATGGATATTTTGAGGCACCCCGATCAGAAACACATAACAGAAATATTTCAAAACTATAACTCGCATTGTAACTTGTTATAAATTTCTGTTATTTTAACTACTAACGAGACCTAATTTATAACACAATATGTTACAAAAAATGTGTTCTGCTATAATCTTATTTCATTCTGATCGGGACAGTACTCAAATCAATTATGTTGAATGTACAGATCGGAAAATAAGAAGTATCAGAGTAACTAGAAACAGGCTTAAAATCTTATGGACTAATCTTTTGTCTTCTGCTGACAGGAGTGGAGCTTAGGCAGCAGTACTACGAATCACTCGAGTCCAGGCTGTAGTAGATAAACCTAGAACGAGAAGAGCATTAATAAATTTTATTTTAAAAGATACTTACCATAGCATTCACTGCCGGTTAAACATCATTATTTTTCTAAATGCTTGAAATCCAAATAAGCATGTCTTTTCCCGTTTAAAAAAGAAAAGGCGTTGAAGCATTTATTGATGAAAACAAACACTTCAATACTGGATGAGGTTAGGAATTTCGTATTGAAAACAATCCAAACCCCTTTGACTTGATATTACATCTGTAGTCGTAGATGATATTGTCAGATATCTATAAACCTTTCGATTCCCGGTAAAAAAGATATGGTGCCAAACTATTTGGGAGGAAATTCCCAGTAAACGAAAAGGCGGCTAGACGGGTAGTTTAATTCGCCTATGACAACACATTTGCACTGCATAACCGGTTGAGGTTAATGCATTTCGTGAGAGAATAAACCAAATTCCTTTGGATTGACTTAGCATCTGTAGTTGTAAATGAGCTGTAAGAAATCTTTTTAACCTTTCTATCCCCGTTAAAAAGAATAGGCGCTGAATTATTCCAAGATGAAAATAAAATATTATGCGCTGAAAAGCAGTTGTTAGGTATTTCGTGATGAAAACCTATTTGTTCCGAGCGAGTTGTTACGCATTACGCTGGTTCAATAGATGTTAATTGTCCCTATGGGAAAGCATGGTAAAATATTGTGTGCATGGGTGAATTTGTCATTAGATGGTAGATGAGAAATAAATTAGTTTGCGTGAGGCAGATATTCTGATGATGAGCGAGAATTATTAAAAGCACCCGAAGTTCGGATCGGGATAACGATATTCGTGAGAATGTGTGTGTGTGAAAGGGAGCGTTGTTCTTGGTTCGTATTTATATAAGTTGTGATAGAGCGCGCAAGAGCAATCTTCCGACGAGCGAGAATTATTAGAAGCACCCGAGCTTCGAATCGGGCGCGATAACGATGGAGGTGCGAATGTGTGCGTGTATGGAGGTATGAGTTGCAAAGATAGTCGAGCGAAAAATTTTGAGCGACATCTAGCATTCACTCGAACACGTTTGACGCGACAAGAAGCAACCGCTATGGAGAGCTCGGACAGTACAACGGAAATTCACGACACAGGCTTATTATTTGCTCACACAATGTGCCACAAAGAGCGAAATACACCGATGAAAAATAAAGCAGCTCAAAAACACTGAGATGCGCAGAACGACCGCACAAAGACAAACTTGAAAACGAAAAAGAGAAAGATCTGTGCACCAAGAGCTGCACAATTTCGTTCAAAGAGTCACCTTGAAAAATTGTTCGGAAACCCCAATATGCACTTCGTGCTCTCAGACCCACGAACGATCGGACACCAAAAAATGTGACAAACCAAAATTCTGCCGTAATTGCAAAGGGAATCATGAAGCCATCGATCGGAACTACCCTGTCTACAAGAAGGAGGAAGCGGTCATAAAACTCAAAACCGACAACAATCTCACCTACGGTGAAGCACGAGCTGAAATGAAGAGCCACAAACAACCAACCACTTACGTCAACCAAACCAGATCCAGTGATATCGAAAAAGACCAACTAATCAAGGAACTACGAGAAGAGCTGAACGTAGCACGAAAGCAAAATAGTGAAACGAACACCTTGCGTCAAGAAGGGATGAACTTGCGCAAACAAATGGCCACCAGCCAGAAGAACAACCCGCAGGTACAGACTCTATTGGAAGAGCTAAGGAAGTACAAGGAAGCCTACAAAAAACTTGTTGGGGAACGATCTCAAAAACCGCCATCAAAACCAGTATTAGCGAAATAGGGGTAAATTCACAACTAGTTTCTACTAAAAAAAACCGTCCTCCTAATCCTGTAGCTAGCGCAGAAAGTGCTGAAGAAGGAGAAATGACTCGCCCCCTTCAAAAACAAACCCAGTGTGTCAAAACCGATCTCGACTCCTTTGCAACTCCAACCGGGCCGACCACCAGGGGCCGTTTCAAAAAGCCCAAACTAGATCAAACAGACCGCAATGTAAACGAAAATTCTAACATCCCCAGGAACCGAATTCACTACTTTAGCGACGGTGGAACGAATTTAAACATGGCACATGTGGAATCGGACGCTACCATTTCCGATTAATTTTCGATCAAACGCAAAGAATCTCTGTAAGCAACGTAGTTCTCATACCGCCTCTTCCTATTATGATGGCAATTCAAATTACTGCACAATCTCCTCCCTCCAACTACCCAACCCCTCAGGCACTGAAAGTACTGAGCTTCGATGATCTTGGTGCTGTTAGGGCTCCCGTTTGCAACCAACTCATCATCTCCCAAATTATATCCCACCAAGTCCATGTACTATATCTCGCCACCTACAACGTAGAAAACACAGCTCCTGTAACAGGAAGAAAACAAACGCACAAACTACCAAAACGTTCGGCTATGGCAGAAGACCGAAAGAACATCGACATATTCCGGTTACCATTACACACGACTACGGCAGAAGGCCAACTGTACTATCTCGCACCCCCCAAACTGCAATCAAACAAATCCTCCACAACAGAACTTCAAAGCAGCATACCACTATCTCTCTCTCGGGGTAGCCGTGGCCTCGCCAGTGCGGACGCTACACCCCCACCGGAACTGACGGACAACCTGCGGCAGCCCGAGAGTCATATATCGCTAAAGGAGACGCACAAAGGTGGCAACGCCTGTCCCTCCAAGAACCATTACAGTATGTCAACAGACGGTTACAGTCATAGAGACCCGGGGGGCTCCCTAACGTGGTGCAAAGCATTACCCAGCCTGAACCCAGAAATTACCCAGTGCCTATCTCCGAAGGGACTTCGCCGAATTTTGTTCTGGACGTAAAATCTCTTACAACAGCAAAGGTACCCCGAAAGAAAGCAATCCTTCGAGAATCCAATCGATCAACCAACCACAACATCGACCCACGACTATGGTAGAGGCCCAACCGTACAACGATAATCGCTGGATACGAGCACTCACAACTATGGCAGAAGGCCAATTGAACTATTTTTCACCTCCCAAACTGCAATCAAATCAATCTACCACAACAGAACCTCAAAGCAGCATACCACTTGTAGCGCCGGTGGCCACTGGTTTTGTACGACGGGAGCAGGGTGGATTTTCCTTACAGACTTGCCTTACCGGACTCGGTCCAACGTAAGCTATTTCGTTTTCTTTCGCACAAATATCGCACAGGAAAAACACTAAGTTTCACTACCTTTATTTGTTTTGCGTTACACCTTCAGGCACATACCTACATGTTCATATACGGTCGAATTTTCCGCTTAATTTTACGACGCACCCCGGTTTTCGCGTGCTAACTCTAACTTATATCGACTGACCGACACGCGCACACCTGCTATCCGTGCGGTCACTAGCTAACTTTTCACAACTGACCTAAACGACTGACTTATCCGACACGCGCACGCCTGCTATCCGTGCGGTCACTAACTGACTTAATACGACTCACCGCTTAACTCGGGTTTAAAAGACTTTTTAACAACGCGGGTTTAGATCACTTTCGCGCATCTCTGAGAGAAATGCACGAAGTTTTTTGAAAGCATTTCTAAAGCTCTCTCTAGAACTGTCGGTCGCTGGCCGATTCAATTAAAAACAATGGACTGCTCCATAAGGTGATGCCATGCCCCTGCTACAATAGGGTCGCGGCGTAAGCAAACAATTTTGTTGTTATTAAACATTGCCTTCGCGTATACAAGGCGCAGCGTTAATGAAACTTACTTAGCTTAAGGCTAATTCTTTATGATGCAACTTAACTCATGGAATCGAGCATCCAAGAGATTGGCAAATGATGATTGAATATTACCGGGATTGAAACCGGGGGAAATTAGGGACTCTGCATGCCCCCTTACTTATTGAGCTTGATGTTGCCTCGGAGAGACGCATCATCAAGACAATTGCGCGGGTTACCTTTAAATGAGGTAAAAAGTCTTTTGTACCTTAATTCCTAAGATCGCCATTACAAACAATCATATTTGTTGTTACTTTTGTCAAAACCAAATATTTACAATTTTCTATCATTATTTGACATTTTCTTAACATCCTAACTTTACGGTGGTCCCAGTGTGCACATCTTCCTGCTTCCAAACGTTACATCCACTCTCGGCTCCTCGACTCGGTTGCGTAGTGGTTCTCGGAATTCAGATTTCGGGCCCCTCGTGCGGCAGGATATTTCCAATTGGTTGAGAAGTGACATCCTTCTTTGTCCGCAGATTGTTGTCTTCTTGGGCCATGGTTGCTTGCTCATACATATTGTTTCGATTCTGTCTTCTCCGTTCACGTTGTTAATTTTGGTTATCGATTCCTCGCTCCTCGATTCTGGTTAGAATTTATTTGTTGTACCACCCCTCGATCGATTACATTGATATCGACGTCCTTTACGTATTTGTCTACATTGGTTTCTCCCTCAACGTTTGGCTTATCCGGGAGATTTGTCTGCTTGCTTGCTACCTTCAGGCCATATTGGTTGTGGGCTACTGAGGCGCTATTTTCAATCACACAGACCGGGTTTGACTGTTCCGACTGTGGCTTTAATCTTTGGTTTAGGCTGATCCAGGTTTAGCCTTCGTTGCCAATACTCCACTCTCAGCTTCATTGAATTTCTCGTTAATAATGGGCTGTCCTTTGTGTTTCGTATTTTGACCATTCTTCCACCTCCGAGATCCCCTCCATCTTCTTCCCGTCACCACCTGCAACCGTCCTTTCCAAATCCATCCTTGTCGAACGCGTTGGGTAGTGCTCGTGACTACCATCTCCATGGGGCACACACTACTCTGGACTTCTGCTTCCACTTCATGCAAAATCTCCTATGTTTAATAATTTTTTTTTCATTATATGTTATTTGCTTCTTTGTTGTACGGTTTTGTAATTTGACTGCTATAGATTATTATTGTATTACAAATATAAACAAACTAATTTTTTTTTTGTGTTATCTTCATTCTCAACCTGTAATTTACTATATCTATTTAATTATTTCAATTTGTGTTTGTTTTCAATCATTTGCTTTAATCTTTAAAATTTGTCATATGTGAAATTACTTTTGTTTATAGTTTATTTTAAAATGAAAACCGACTCGATTGGCAATCTTCCTAATCTTCTAATTTATTTTTGTCGGTGATTCTTTGCAAAAGAAAAAGAGGGTTAGTGGTTAGTATGTTTCCCCCAATTCCTTCTTTTTCCCCAGATGTGTTTTTTTTTGTTCGAGATCTTTTGCTACTTTGCTCGTTTTAATAATTTCGAGTTCTTTTGCCTGTTGTGCTCGGTTTTTATTATTTTTTTTGTAATATTGTTTTAGGCTCGAGATGGATAATATATTTTTTGTGTGCTCCTCGAGTTGTGTCTTTTTTTTGTAATTGTGTTTTTTTTTTCATAATAATTTTTTTTCATAATGCATTTTTTTTCTTTAAATTTTTTTTTTCAAAAATGTTTTGTGTCGACAACATTTGTCGAAGCGAGGTAAGTATTTTTGCGGGAATACTTCGTTATCTTCCTTCCTGTCTATTGTGGCTATTGTGTATGTTGCTTCGACATCTCCCCCTATCCAATTGAGGTTGACCCAGGAGGGTACCTGTAAATAAAGACTTAAATTCCCGAAAAGATACATGGTATTTGTAACCATGCGGTTATGAAGGAAAAGTACTCTGAAAACTTACTTACCATAATCAACTACATCCATCCTAGAGAGAACCTGAAAATTACAATAGCCAAGGTGGACTGATGCGCAACTTGTGAAACCAAATCGAAATTCTCCTAATAATATTTAGAAAGATAGAAAAAAATAACGCCCTTTGGCTGATTTGCGATTCTTGTGAAATTTCAAAATGAAATTCTTCTGCAGTGTCTGTCTCTACTGCAACTTGTTGATAACTTTTTTGTTTTGGCATGTTTGCCCTTTTCATAAAATATTTCTCATCTGGGCGTTTTCTCGCCATTTGTTTAACTGCATTCTTTTTTTTATGTTTATATTTTAACCAGTACTTGGACGGATTCATGTCGCGTCTCTTTGGTAAAATGTAATCTTCTGAGCGTGTTCGCTACACGTCTCTTTATAAATTGTTCGATAATGTCTTCTACTCCCACTTTCACGTTTTTCGTGACGCTTTCATCACCTATATATTGTAGTGTCCATTTACACTTTTCTTTAATTATGAAACTTTTTTCCTTGTTTTCACCGCTAAGATCTCCTAATGATTATTCCCTTCGTATTTTCTCGTATTCCTGTTCTTCACCCCTTTTGCCCTTACTTGATTAGTCCTTGTTTATCAACTTTTTCGTCCTATCTGAAATTTTAGCACTCGCTCATACCTCATTCGTTTATCATGCATACCGGCGTCGGTTTCCTTGTGTATCATTCACCCATGTCATTCTAGGGGTCCGACCCCCCCTTGCTCATTCATTCATGTGTTCCCATTTCGATGCTTCGGTCTTGTCAATTCCAGAGTTTCTAATCGTAGTGTAGCTTACGCGATCAGATTTAGTAACTACGCGAGACCCCTTTTGATTTCGGCTCTAGTTCTGGTCCGTTGGCTCTGGCCTTTTGGCTCTGGCTTTTATTTTGGCTCTGGTTCACTGACTCAGGCCTTCTTATATTTTCCCTTTTGTAACATTGTGATCGGCTCAGGTCCTTTGACTCTGGCCCTTCCGTTTTTTTTTCTTAGTTTGGTTCAGGTTTCTCTGAATCTGACCATCTCTTGTTTTCTATTTTATTATCACTGTTTCGCAACCTTCCTTCTGATTGCACTTTTTCCGTGTATTCAATTTTATACTTGTATTTGACGTTTTTTAAATTTTTCTTTTTTTTTATTATGTCCCATATTTTGTACGACAGTCTTCTTGACTTGTTAATAAAAAAAATTCCCATTTTCTGGCTTTATATCTTCTGCCATTTTAAATTGCTTTTTTCGACAGACAATGCTTATTTTATTTTAAACTTCTCATTTTTTCTGAATTAACCTTTTTTTTTCTTGAATAAGACCTCGTGTCTCCGTATTATATGTTACTCTTCCTTCTGTATTCCATTCTTTTTTTTTCTTTCGTTTCGTTGTTCGTATGCATGATTATTCTTGGTTCCTATTTTAGTGTAGCGTATTATAGCGAATTTTTCATCATGTATTCCATAACTCAATTATTATTTTTGAGTGCTGACTAGTATATACATAGTGATTCAATAGCTATTTGTCTCTATATTTAGAGTAGTTTAATAAGGTGAATATGTACATATGTATTTACCATTAGGTACCGTATTCTTAGGTCTATGTTTCGGTTTATCGTTGATATCCTTTTTCTCTCGTCTTCTTTTTCATTGTATTGTAATATTTGAGGTGTTTCTACTCCGCGGTTTGTCGGAAGCTTGTACCTTCTTGTGTACATGTGTAAGTTTATTATTCGTTCCGAAAATTTTCGCAGTTATATCCACGTCACTACCCTGCGGTTCCGCAGTCTTTTCCTTGTCTGGCAGTATCGACCGGGGTTCTAGATACTCGTGTTCCTCTTCGTGAATTTCGACTTCCCTGACTCGCGGAGTTGTTGTGCTGACGCTTCTCCTTTTATTTGTTGCTTCTCTGGTGCCGGAAGATGTTTCCGCGTTTTGGTCCCAACGGACCTTCTTCTTTAGTGCAGTTATCTCCTGCGCGCTTTCCGATAGTGTCGCAGGATTACTGTTTACCGGAACCGTATTTGTACTGCTGTTTCGCCCGGTATCGCTTACTGTGCATGTAGTGCTGTTTCCGCGCTCGGCTCGCACTGGAACAGGGGAAGATATCTCCAGCTTTCCGATCCTCTCCTCACCGCTTTCGGGGCTCCTCCTTTCCTGGGTCATAGTAGTCATAACGGTCATTGGTATTGGTTGCGATATCGTAAATCGCGGTGGCCGTCGTTCTTCACTCCTGTTCTCTCTGTTCGTTATCGTTTTCTCATACCGTCCTACAGTGCGGGGGCAGCATGTTATTTTACCACGTAGGCAACACATCCCCATGGCCGTCACCCCGACACAAATGGTGGCTAGTGTACTCCAACCCACCCAAGGGTGTTCTAACGGTGCGTATATTAAATTCTCCAACGTGGTTCTATCCGCTGTTAGGTCTTTGACGTCCACCCCTAAGTCGAACAGGCGCTTGTTGTCCAGGAATGAGTATATTTTGTTGTCCTTGCCTAACGTTGGGATAGTCTCTTTATTCCATTGTTCTAACATTGGCAGTCGGAAATCCGAGCTGCAATTTACAAGGTTGGCCTTTAGTCCGAAATCGATCTCTTCTATATGTACGATTCTTACATCGTCTGTGGTTACTACCATTCCCGGCCCCACATGCACCGTGCCCGTTCCTAGTACCGACATGCTGGTGTAATTTCCTCCGTTGCTAATATTGACTTGGGTGGTTGTAGGGGCCGTATACAGCCATACGTTGGGTTTTTCGGTTTCAAACCACATTGTGTGGTCAAGTTTGATGATACGCTGGTCGCAGCCGCCCTGGTTGTTTTTGTACAATAAATTGGTTAGGCACTCGCCCCCATGCTCTAAGTTCTTCTCTAAATTCGGTATGCTGCATAGCCGCAGACTACGAGTCTTCACGCATTTTTCGTATGTCTGCGTGTCTATGACGTATCCCCATTTCCTGGTGCGCTCGATTAATATAATGTTTTCACGCAGATGCACGAAAGTCACTACGTGGTCTCTAAGATGGGGAGTTACAAACCCTCTGGATACCTCGAAGGTAACTTGTTTAACTACCGGTATCTTGAAGTTTAGGTCGATCTGGCCGGCTTTGCCCACCGTTCGCGACAACTTCATAAGTTGAAATATTTCGGGGATTATGTCCCCATTCGTCCCTCGTGGGAGCGAGATCGCTTTTGGTAACAGTTCTTCTTGCGTTTCTAGTTTGGCTAGTAACTCGTTAGGTTCTATTAGTTCTAGTATTACATCGGCCATATTGGCTTCGTTCAGTAGCACTTTCACCACTAATGCTTGTCTGTGTCGTAGTTTAGTGTTTATGTTTTGAATCAAAAACCCGATTTCGATGATTTCGGCCTCTAGGGCCAGTATTTCTTTGATGCCGTTTGAGTACTCCTGCCCCTTTCTGACTTGGTTTTTAAGTTCGTCAAACTTGCTATTGATGGATACCGTCTTCTGATCGATGGTCAGCATCGAGTTGTTGACGTATTCGTACATAGAAGTAATTACTGAAGTTTGGTGGCTTGACAGCTGCTTCAGTTTCTCCTCGTTCCCACGTAGTTTGTCCATATTTTCATCAACTCGTGTCCTATCGGCTGAGTCCATAACGCCTAACATATTCCAAATCCCTCTTGGATGTCTTTGGGGGAAGAATGACGCAGTAAAATCCTCTAACTCTTTGTTACGAAGGTTCTCTGCTTTAAGCCCGTCACTTAGGGGTTTACATGAACTCCTCCCTAGTCGCTCGGTAAGGTTCCCGCAGATTAACTGATATGCTGCCGTGGCCTTATCCACGTTTATTCTCCCTATTGATATATCTCGTGTGTCCACACTCACCCTCATGCTGTAGTATCCTTGGGTGATGAGCGCATCACCGATTCTCTCTAGGATTACCTTAGACGTCCCGCTCCCTCCAGCCAGGCATAACACCAGTAGTAGTACCAGCATTCTGCAAGTAACCAGTTATACATCATCAGTCATCGTTGAGTGTCGTATAGTTAGCTGGGTATGTGTACGGTGACCCTTAATTGTGCTTTGCTCCCTACCTCTTAATCTGAATATTCTTTTAGTCGGTTATTGTGAACCTTTTCTAACCTGTTTCCATTTTTGACCACGGTCGTGTGCTCACTCGGGAGTTCAATGACTTCGTATGGTCCTCTCCAAAGAGGTTGCAATTTTTGTCCGGTACCTGTGGGGTTGGCTTTAACTAACACCAAATCGCCCCACATAGGTTGCCATGCGTTAGTGTTTCTATCGTACAATTCTTTCCTTTTTTGTTTCGATAGAATTAGATTTTCGCGTGCTTGAGTATGCATGTTCTTGAATGTAGACCGCATCTCATTCACATAATCTTCATAATATACGCCATCACTGTCCCATTTGTATACTGAGTTCGGGATGTTTGCGCGTTGACCATATAGTAATTCGAATGGTGTGTAACCAGTCGATGAGTTTGACGTTGTATTATATTCAAACGTAAAGAAAGGCAAGTGTTGATCCCAAGTTCTCGGATCCTTTCCAACGTACTGCCTTAGATAAATTTTTAATTCTCTATTGGACCTTTCCACCAAATTAGCTTGTGGGTGGTAGGTACTTGTGGTGATTTTCTTTATTTTTAAAATCTTACATACATTTTTCATTAAGGAACTTACAAAATTTGTTCCATTGTCTGTAACTAACTCCAAGGGAGTTCCAAATTTACAGATGTAGTTTTCTACAAAAGTTTGGGCAACCGTCGAACTTTCCTGGTTCTCCATCGGTGCTACTGTTAAAAATCTAGTTAGGTCGTCTTGCATGACTAGACCGTATTTATTTCCCCAATCTGATTCGGGTAATACTACAATATCCATGTACAATTTTGCGAAAGGTGCAATGGAAGTAGTTGTAATTTTCATCGGAATCTTGTTGGACCTACCAATTTTATTCTTTTGGCACGAGTCACATTGTTTGACGTAGTTTTCTACGTCTCTACGCATGTTTTTCCACTGGAATAGTGGGCTTATACGTTTTAACATTCTTTTACTTCCGACATGTCCGGCCAGCGGAGAGTCATGAAACTCTTTAAGAACAGTTTCTCTCTCTTCTACTGGCACGTGCATTCGCTCTTTCTCTGGTGCATATAGAGTGAACACCTTATTGAATTTTCCTGCAATGAATCTTAAAATATTTGTTTCCAGTGTAGTTTGTATATTTCTGTAAGAGATAATTTGAATGTTCTTATCTCCTTTCATATGTTCGGGACAGTTCGCAAACGCGTCAACTAACCCTTCAAAAAATACTTTTGTGTCGGCTCTTGATCGGCTCGACCCGTTTAATATCATTCCCCATATTTTTCGGTTGGGTATCGCAAATACTCTACCGTTCAAATAATCTTTCAACCCATGAGGTAGGTCGACCAATTCGCTTAGCTCTTTATAGGCTGATTTACTGTTGACAATCACGAATGTGGCGTCTGTTTGGCTTTCTTCGATCTTGCTCTTCGAAAATTTTAATAATTTAAAATCAATACGTCCTTGGGCTAGATCATTCTGGAAGTCTTGGTGTGAGATCAATCTGTCAACATCACTCTTCTCGTCCCATTCGAAATCGATATTCTCTAAACCATCCATGTGCGGATTCCATTCGGATATCTGTTTATTCTTGAAAAGACCAAATCTTCCCGTTTGATCCGTAATTTGTGTTGGGGTTTTGTTCTCTGCGTCTGTCCGACTCACAAGTTCTTTATCTTCTTGCTGCTGTTGCCGCTTTTGCTGTCGAGTAACTACAGCGACAGTGTGAGTAATTTCATCCTTATCGGTTTCCGGATGAAGTCTTGATAAAAAATCGGCTACAACATTGTCCTTGCCTTGTTTGTAGCGAATATCCATTTCTAACCCTTGTAATTTTAGGCGAAGTCTAGTAAGAGACGGGGAAGTCTCTTTTAAATGCCATATCGAGATCAATGGTCTATGATCCGTATAGACAATAAATTTTTGGTTGTATATAAAGTGTTTAAACCTGTTTACTGACCATACGATTGCAAGTAATTCTTTTTCTATCGTATGGTACCTTCTTTCTGCACCGACTAGACCTCTGCTCGCATAGGCTATGGGTCTATCGGTGGACTTTTCATTAGAGAGTACTGCACCAATGGCATACTCGCTTGCATCTGTTGTGATCACAAACGAATCTTTGTAGTTCGGTCTTACCAACAGGGTATCTGAAGTTAAAAAATCTTTCAATTCATCGAATGCTTTCTGACATTCATTAGTCCAACTAAATTTTACATTTTTCTTTAGCAGATCGTTCAATGGTTTACGTTTTTCTGCTATTTGTGGTATGAATTTACCATAAAAATTAACCGTTCCTAAAAACGAACGTACTCCTTTAACTGTTTTTGGCACAGTCATTTCTTTGATGGCCTTTATATTATCTTCCATCGGCCGAATGCCTTCTGAATCAATTGCATGTCCGAGATATTTAATTTCGGTTCTTAAGATTTGGCATTTTCCTGCCTCAATTTTCAAATTGTGTCGGCGCATAGCTTTCAAAACTTTTATGAGGTTTTCATTGTGTTCTTCAATGGTCGACCCGTAAATGATAATATCGTCTAGGTAAACGATAGCTTTCACATTTTCAATTTCGTATAATATTGTGTTCATCAACTTCTGAAATGTTGATGGACTATTTCTAAGGCCCATAGGCATTCTTGTGAATTCAAAATGCCCTTTTGGGGTGGAAAAGGCTGTTTTAGCCGCATCTTTTGGATTGATCGGGACTTGGTAAAATCCAGATTTCAAGTCCAATGTTGAAAAATATTTTGATCCTCCGAGATTGTCGAGTATTTCGTCGATCAGCGGAATTGGATATACGAATGGTTTCGTTACCAAATTCAATGCTCTAAAGTCGACCACGATTCTATACTTTTTGTTCCCGTTTTCATCGTCCTTTTTTGGCACGCACAATACCGGTGCATTCCATGGGCTTTTACTAGGATTTATAACGCCTTGCTTCAGCATCTCATCGATTTCTGCATTTATATGTTTTTTTGTTGCTTCGGGGAATCTATATTGCCTTTTATTTATTGGCACGTTCGATGTTGTTTCTATTTCATGGACTGCCGCATCTGTGATTGTTAGATGGTCTCCCTTTTGGTAGAACACATCGCTATATCCCGCCATTATTGATTCAATGGCTGCGAAATCTCCCCCTTTTAAATGGCTTAGATTGAGAATCTCGAATAACTTCTCGGTCCGTTCGCTACCACGTAACTGACCGTATTTCTGATTATCAACGAGGCTGTAGTCTTGGTTATCGTCGAGATTTTCTGGGAATTGTTCCTCCCGACCAAAGTAGAGCTCTTCGAGGTATTCATCATTACGATTGATCATACCGGTGCTTTTAAGCTCAAAATTATTGCTTCCTTCCGTGGTTTCGGGTCCATATTCGGGGTTCATACTTTTTCCAACTCCGTTTCTACTATTGTATAAAATCTCTGCGTTGGCTATGATCGGTTCCGTCTGGCATCCTTTTTCGTTTACTTTCGTCGTGTTCTGGACTCCTTCCTCCGCGAGGATTGGGCGCGCTTTAGTTTCGCATGCCTTTTCCGCTAGTCCTGTGAAGTTTTGTATTATGTCAAATCCTGTATTTCTTGGTTTGCTGGTCTCCCCTCCATTGTCCTTCGCGAGTGAGAGTGTGTTCTCGCTCAGGTACTGTTGCACGCTTGGCCGCGGCTCTGCTTCTGGTGCGAATGCTATGGGGTTTTCTTGCATTAGCAGACGCCCTCCTTGGTTGTCGATGGCTATCACGTGTCTGTTTATAAATTCCATACCGAGGATTCCGTCGAATCCCAGCTCCTCCACCACGTCGAATTTTATTTTAATCTTGCGGCCCTTTATGGTAAAGTCCGCCTCTGTAGTCCCTAGGCTTACTCGGGCGATGTTCATTACTCCCGAGTATTGTATCTTTTCTTCTATATTGATCTTTGTGGCGGCTATTGTCTCTGCGCCCTTCCTACTTATTAAATTGGAGCTTGCTCCCGTGTCTATAAGGAATCTTGCTCGCGTACCTTGTTCGGACGCACTTTCCAGTTCAATTTCGTATGCATTGAACCAATTCCTAGTTATCTTATGGTCTATGATCCCTTCGTTGTCCTCTTGTTTATTGCGCATTGCAACAACTAAATTGTCGGGCGCTTTAATGTGCATTCTCGTAATATTACCTTTCATATTCATGCTGGCTAAGCGTTGATCGATTTTTGTCAGTTGATTTTGTAATGTGCTTATTGCTGTTTTTGTGTCGAAGGTTCCGGGTTCCTTTGGGAGGTATAGTTCGCTGGGAACTCGGCTATCTGTCAGCCCGAGCTCCCGTATCTTCAGTTTTTTCGGTTATCGTAGTGCTGTTTTCTTTGTTGATAATCGCCATACCGTCCGCTACCCTGATATCCGCGCTGTGGGCTTCTGTCCGGATCTCTAAAGTTGTTTCTGTTTCCCGGCGTCTGCGTCGATGGCTGGTGGAATCTGTCGCGGTCACCGAGGGCCGCGTTCTGCCGCGTCCTGCCATAGTCTTGGTTACTCCCGTTTCTGTCGTTGTGCCTATTAGTATTTCCTCGGGTCTCGTCGTTCGTGTATCTATTGTGTCCAACTTGTCGTCTGTCGTGATAATCGGTTCCCCGTCCAGGTGAATATTCGCGATTCTCGTTACGTGCGTATCTATTATATCCGCTTTGTTGTCTGTCGTTATAATCATTTCTACGCTCAAGAGAATATTCACGATTTACGTTGCCCGAGTTTCTCGATCTTCCAAAGTTGTTATTGGAGTTTCTATTACTGAATCTGTTTTGCTCTGAAAAGTTTCTGAAGTCCCTATCAGGACCGTTTCTATTGTCGAATCTTCTTTGCGTTGCGGGAGGTCCCGGATTTCGGTTGTTGTAACCTCTTGTTTGGCCACTTTCGGCCTCCGAATATGTCGCGAAGTGGTTATAATTTCCGGCTCTGTTGCCTCGGACCTCTCTGCGCGGGCTCTGCCCTAGTCGGCATGATTTCAAGCGCTGTTCTATGTTTTCCAACCGCTCGCACTCCGCACATTCCTCTTTCAGGAACTGTATTAAATCCTTAAACGGTATCCTCTGGTTCCTTGCGGATTGTTTCAGATTTGGGCTTGTTAAACCCCCTATAAAGTGTATTTTGAGCGTCCTCTCCGCGAAGCATACCTGGTCGCCGTTGTTTCCCAGTTGAATTTGTAATTCGTCGATACATTCCTGTATTCGTAGTGCTCTATCTGCGTAATTTTCAAAGGATTCATTGTGTCTTTACTCCAGGGTCTCTATTTTCTGCGAGATTTCCTCTACGGTTGTCCTTTTACTAAATTGACCCCTCAATTTCTGGAGCATTTCCGCACATGTCTCCGCTTTTACTCGGTTGATGAATGTTGCCGCCTTGCCTTTTAGTTTCATCAATACTATATTTAAAAGTGGTTTTTGGTTTGCGTCTGGTGGCATTTCGTCGGCGAAGTGGCTGACTTGGACCAGGAACGGCTCTAGTTCGTCCACAGATCCAAAAAATTCGGGGATACATTGTATCGTCATTTGCATCGGGAAGCGGTACGCCTCCACGTTTCTCTGATTCCCCTGCATGATCTCTTCGTCTACACTTACTGTCCCACTTCTACTTTCTGACAAACTCCTTTGTGTTTTTAGTCCGGTGTGGTTTTTTTTTGGTTTTCCATCGTCCAGAGGTTTGTCTTCTTCCGATGGTTCCGCACTTCCGCCTTCTGACACGCTTCTCTGCGCTTTGAGACCTGTTTTACCTGTCTGTTCGGAAATCACGGTTTCGTCAAGGATCTTTATTGCCGCTCCGTACTTGTTCCTTACTATCAAGCTCTCAAATTCTCTGTATGCTTCCTTCAACGTCTGTTTTTTAGTTAAAATGCCTTGGAGCGTTCTTGATCTCGTTTTGTTTTTGTACCGATTGTCGTATTCTCGTAAAATGTAGTCATTAATTTCCTCGATTCTGCTCGACATTTGCCTTTCCTGCCGGATAACCGCCGCCGTTGCTCCGGCGTTTCTCCTGGTTCTCCGTGGTGTTCGCCAGTTTCACTTAACTTAATTCGACTTTGACAAGCACCCTACGATTCGTGTGCCGGCTTGACTATTTTATTCGCGGTCAGTGTTGTGCACACTTGACCTTAAACTTGTTATGCCTTTTTGTATACTAGGCATCCAACGTCGCCCGAGTACGGCCGAGTTTTCGTTGGTTTACAAACAATTAACGTAAACGAGTTACTTCCATGGCCTATTCCGGGGTCCTCAAAAACATTTAACCCTGTTCAGTTTGCTATGCCGTTGCCGTTGATCGGCTTGCTTTGTATGCCAACCTGGTGCGACGGTGGTGAACTTGACCCACGTCAACCGTCTCTGATTCAAGTCCAATTGTACTACCCTTAGTGGTGACAGATTTGGATTGAATTTCTGTGCCGTTTATACTGGCGGTGACCTTCGAGCTCAAGTCTACTGCGTATCTCGTATGCTTTTATTTGTGCGAGACGGTTTTCATATTGAATGAAACGTTGGACAGCTACTTTTGTTTGTTAATGAAATGGAGTGTTTATTCTCTTGTTCGAAAAGTCGGTTTCTCGTTAATTCTTTTGGTTTTTTGATTAAATGACTAGTAGTCTTGATTACTCTATCGCCTTTTTGGTTTGATAACGACGTAGACCTTATTTTTGCCTCGTCGATTGGTTTAATTTTCGTAGACTTTTCAGTTTTCTTCACCACGCTATTTCTTAATTGGATTACCCTATCTGTCATATCTACTTGATAGGTGTAGCATTTCTAAAATTCATTTTGCATGTATATCTCTTCTCTCGGATTTCTCAATTTCATATATAGTGGGTGGAAGAAATGTTTATTTTTGTTGTTTCTTGATTGCTTGCTCTGTGACCCCCAATGTACGGGCGACATCAAAGGCATACGTAACAAAAACGTTACTTTCGTGAAACAGAACGCTGCTGCTATAGCATGAACTTGACCTACTCCCAGGTCTCGATCAAAGACGTAGCTCGTACGTTTTTGTTTATTAATTAACTCGTTAAAGGAAAACACCAGTACTTATGGTGCTGTGTGCATCATATACGCGGCATCTAACGTCTGACCGTGGTTTCGTTTGTTTAGAAAACAACTGCATTGCTTGCGACGGTTTTCGTCGACGCAATGGATAAATTAAATTGGACAGCTACTTTCGCGTGTCACCTACAATGTGCTGCTCCGGGTCATGATACCCTGGTAGCGCTTTCAGTGGATCTTTAACCAGTGATCCTTATATCCTTAAGGATGGTTGGTATTAATAAAACAAACTGACCTGATAGCTTGGACTCGCCATTTCCATCGGTCTGTTTAGTGTTAGTATAAAAAATTTGTCATCGATTTAGTGTTAATTTGTCAACAATCTGAAAATTAATGATTATTTGCTTGAATAATTACTTTAAACCCCGTATATTATGGTTACCACATGGGCTGAAAGCGAAATATATTGCGAGAGTTCGCATTTTTCATCTTCATCTCCAAAAATCAAAGTTTTTCCTTAAGAGAACTTATTGATTAAAGTCCATGAGGTTACTAACAAACTTGCCGGCTGTGCTAAAAAGTGATAGCTGTTTAAAATTCGATGGTTTGAATTAGAGGACAGATCTCAGCGCTCAACAAGATGAGAAACATCAAATGTTAGCGCTCAATCAAGATTAGAAACATGAAAAGTATTAGTTTGTAACTTTTCTTCAGGCAATAAAAATTTTTTGGCTGAACTAAACTTTTTGAGTCATTAATATGAGCATAACCGATCAAAGGACTCTAAGGGAGTGAATAACTAAAATGCCGAGTAAAATGTTGCAAATAAAGTGGAAACGGTTCACTTACCTGAACTGCATTGTTGCTCTGCCCGTTCTTGCCGAGATGATGTAGACCACTATTTCTACAGCACATGGAGCGCCGCTAGTTCCACAGCACAACTTCACGTGATGCCAAATCTGTTGGAAACTCTTTCCAAACTCTTATCAAGCGCAAAACGATGTATTTGTGCGGGACCGTTGACGCACTCTGTCAAAGTTTTGCGAACAAAGAAACTTGCACTGAATCGATTAGATCTGCTGAGTGTTTGCCTTTTTCCACATTTAAGCTATCGCATTTTTCGTGACTGGTTTGCGGTTTTTCTTCAGTTTTCAACATCAATATTACGCAGACGATTTACGCATTTTTTTTCATCACATTCAATATTAACACGATCAGAAATCGTCGAATTTCTGCTTTTCTCGGATCTAGTCGAGGTGACTACACTTATGGTTAAGGTTTCCTCGCGACGGGACTTATTTCAGGCATTAAAACTGGTTACCTCCAACAAGCAAACTTTCTAAGATATGTCCAAATCCACAACTTTCACTCACTGCCTACTCCAATCGTTTTTGGCGTTTGCTAGCCTTTCACTTTTGCGGCTAAAGTTACCGCTGTCACCAGAATGTAGCGCCGGTTGCCACTGGTTTTGTACGACGGGAGCAGGGTGGATTTTCCTTACAGACTTGCCTTACCGGACTCGGTCCAACGTAAGCTATTTCGTTTTCTTTCGCACAAATATCGCACAGGAAAAACACTAAGTTTCACTACCTTTATTTGTTTTGCGTTACACCTTCAGGCACATACCTACATGTTCACATACGGTCGAATTTTCTGCTTAATTTTACGACGCACCCCGGTTTTCGCGTGCTAACTCTAACTTATATCGACTGACCGACACGCGCACACCTGCTATCCGTGCGGTCACTAGCTAACTTTTCACAACTGACCTAAACGACTGACTTATCCGACACGCGCACGCCTGCTATCCGTGCGGTCACTAACTGACTTAATACGACTCACCGTTTAACTCGGGTTTAAAAGACTTTTTAACAACGCGGGTTTAGATCACTTTCGCGCATCTCTGAGAGAAATGCACGAAGTTTTTTGAAAGCATTTCTAAAGCTCTCTCTAGAACTGTCGGTCGCTGGCCGATTCAATTAAAAACAATGGACTGCTCCATAAGGTGATGCCATGCCCCTGCTACAGTAGGGTCGCGGCGTAAGCAAACAATTTTGTTGTTATTAAACATTGCCTTCGCGTATACAAGGCGCAGCGTTAATGAAACTTACTTAGCTTAAGGCTAATTCTTTATGATGCAACTTAACTCATGGAATCGAGCATCCAAGAGATTGGCAAATGATGATTGAATATTACCGGGATTGAAACCGGGGGAAATTAGGGACTCTGCACACTGTCTTTCTCTCGGGGTAGCCCCGTCAGTGCGGACGCTACACCCCCACCGGAACTGACGGACAACCTGCGGCACTCCGAGAGTCACATATCGCTAAGGGAGACGCACAAAGGCGGTAACGCCAGTCCCTCCGAAAACCGCAGCAGTATGTCAACAGACGGTTACAGTCGCAGAGACTCGGGGGGCTCTTTAAAGCGTAGTAACCTATCACTCAACCCACACCAAGAAGGAGCCCGCTCAAACACCTGGAACGACTACGTGGGAAACCGGACGGAAAAGGACACGAACGCCTATCCCCGCAAGGAATTTGCTGAATTTTGCTCCAGTTGTAAAATCTCGACTACCTACGAAGTTAATCCAAAAGACAGCCCATCGATTCGATTCAGAAACCGTAACCACATTGTTTTTAACAAAACTCTAGCCGGAGCTTGGAACGCCAACAGTAAGAGAAGGCAACGTAGTATTTCGAAAACTCTCAAGCTAAATGGCTTCTAACGACAATAAGACGCCGTTGAGAGAACTAAGCCCTATCCCGGGCTGCTCTTGGCATCCAGCGAGATTCCGCGAACGTAGCCCTAACTTCCAACCAAACAATACGTCACCTAAACAAGCCTCCGCACCGAAAATGTCCGTCTCCACACCCGCGTCGATCGTGGATCTACTGGCACAATCCGATAAACCTCCGACGACGACAGGAAAAGGTATACTTATAGCCGTAAGCACAAAGGCGTACTAACTGTTTTTAAACCGGACTAACTTTTAAACCGGCCTAAAATATTTGGTAAGCTTAAAACAAACGATGCTGTCATTTATATGGCTGCGTTCTGATCTGCGTTACACGTTAATGTTAAAAAACAACAAATTCAAGTTAAAGAAAATGAGTAAATTCATTCCGAAATTTTCTTGCAGTAAAATAGCTTTTCTTCGTCAAATATCTCATTCCATAGTGTTTGAGAACAATTTTGTCAACTTGTAGCCGATATGTTTCTGAACTTAGAACTTTAACGTGTTGGATAGTTGAAAGTTGGCCGATGGTGTACAGCACTTTAAAGTGACTTAATAATAAATGCACAAAAGAAAATAAATTGGTATACATATGCATGTTTTTATTCAGTTTGAATAGGCGCTCGTCGAGTTAGAGGTGGCTGAACCATCGGTTGTAATTGGTGCCATGATAGTTATTTCTCGACAAGCATATTATTACGGCTTAAAAGCCAACTGTCAAAATTCTCTTTGAAAGGAAATTCCGGACAAACCGTTACTGGATATACACAGTTCATAGCAGTTAATGGAAGAGAAAACTTTTTTCTTTTGTTTACTGCCAACATCTGTGATTGGCGAGTAACGGTTTGTCCGGAATTTCCTTTCAAAGATAATTTTGACAGTTGGCTTTTAAGTTGACAGTTAATGGGTTCTTCCACTGTTATTGAAAATGCGTAGTTTTCTATGCATTAATTGGTATTTCATTTTATTAGTGTAGTTCGACAGTGCCATCTTTATTGCGAGCAAAGAGAGCCATATTTATCCAGAAGAAAGCCGAAGAGAGGATTGAAAATAACGAAATGTATGCAAGAGAAGCATGACAAATTTTTGCATATTTTTGTCTTCCTCCGGTAACATGATGCTGCCATTTGCATTGCTGCACTCTGATCAACAATACACGGCAATGTTAAAAACTGTACAATGAAGTTAATTTAAAATTCACTGTTTTAGCCCGATGTGTTTTTGTTTTTAAAACGATTTTGAAATCCTCGGTTTAGCTTGAGGGTTTACATCACTGTAGAGCACGAAAAAATAGGTTTATTTCGAGAATTTTTTATTGCTCAATAAAAAGTCGAATCGACATCTTGTTGAATGGGCTTTATAACATAAGTATTGTATCAAACAAAATAAATTTATCGAGCAATTTCAATGATGGCGGCTCCACAGCATTTTCACCTTATGCTTGTTTTTTGGCAGGGGTCCACGGCCGGAAATCTATCTCCCGTGATTTTTGACCTAGAGCCAAAAACTAAAGATTTTCTGATTCCTTATGTCAATAGCGATGTAGGTAGGATTTTTTCGATATTTTGATTTTACGCGAAATGGCGCACTTTTGCGTGAAAAAACGTCGAAAATGTTATAAAAATCTACACAAAATCGTTAATCAATAAAAAGGCAAGCAATAAAAAAATTAATCCTAAGTACTTCTTAAGTTATTTTGCTATTTTGCTAATAATGGTACATAATAATGAGTACGTTATAGAGTTGTATTGTTAGGCGAGGAGCTTCTCTAACATCACACTTAGTAGTCAGACAGTTCAGCCAAATCTGACTGTTTCAAATTAAATCAAATGCTTATAGAAAAAGAGAGGAAGCTTACATCTTTTGAAAAGTTTGTATCAGTTATGCAACACATGAAAAATGCCATGAAAATTACTTATTTGCTTCAGATAATTATGTCGTCCATGCAATGGAAATCTGACATTTTAGCCTGGTGGGGTTTATTATACCATCCTACCCAACTACTCTACTAACCATGCATATAGAATTTCGCAGACCTACTTTGCTGAAAATGAAGTAATTCAGATTATCAGCACGATTACCCAATCAAGCCTGAAATACCAAAAGTCCAGTAATTTTAATTAATAAAAATTACAATTAGTTACTTCCTATAGATAATGAATTGACAATTACAAATTTACAAATTGAACCTGATACTGGATGCAGACAGTGAATCTTAAGGAGGCACCTCGACGAAATGCGGTGTAAATAATATCTCAAAATTTCTTGGACCAATCGTTCTGAATTTTGCACAGTTTATCTTCTTCACATAATTGCCCAGGCAACTACAAAAGTTTTGCAAAGTGCTAAATATTATTATTTTACAATAACATGTTAATCGTTATTTTAGCAATAATCGGACTTTGGTTTAAAAGTGCTACGAAAAAATCTAAAATCGACCAAAAAATAAAATCTCCCTTAATTACTTGTGAAATGCTGTGAAAAACAACTGTGCAAATGGCTCAACGTTTGGTTCAGTAGTTTTTGAGTTATGGTGTATACCGCAAAACAAGTTTTCGATATGGAGCCGGACTGAAAAGACAATCTTTGAATCGAAAAAAAATCAAGTATCCAATTTTTTGCCAATAATACCTTACACAACCCCCTTAACGTGGGAGTCTGCATTTCCGCGCCCATAGGGCAGCAAATCGGTACCTTTTTGCCTTAATCTCGCAATATCTTTGGAAATAGACCAAAAATAAAAAAAAATGATATCCAATAAACTAGGATAATTACCGAAGGCATTGGTGAAAAATCTATTTCAAATTTCCAATTACTTCCAAAGTTTCGGTAGTTTTAGTAGAGAAAATCGCGAAAATTTCGAATCCTTTATGATTCCTCTCCCGAAAACAAAATTGCCTCTCCCATTTCTCTGCTTTCTCTGGTTTCCACCCCACCAAAACCAGTGTTGTATCAATAAGGATTCCGTCCTATTCCTTCGTAGTATATTACAAGTTCATTTATGGATTATAACTGTTTGTAATCATGTAGATTACCAAAAAATGCAAAATACGATTTTTACATTGTTATGCGTTGAATAAAATACATTCAACGCTCGCAAATACATCTATTGATCGAGGATTTTTTTATTTGCGGAAGCGCGCGCTACTACGCAGTTACACCACTGTTAGCGCGCCTGGCTCAACGTGCATGTGTATGTGACAACCTCGGCTTCCTTGCTACTACCTATAGCACGTGGATACATCTATAGGTATAGCAGCACGTGGATGATCGGAGTAATGAGTGAAATGAAAAACTGTTATTTCTAATTACCAAAATAATCTCTCATACTAGTTCCAAAAAGTTTCAAAGGTTCAGGTTTTCCATACTATTGCAAGATATCAATTTGCGCCTGAGATATTGAGGCACAGGTTCTATATTAGGAAGTTATTTGTCGTCCATATAAAGGGTAAAAGAGGACTTCATTGTAATTTTTTCTGTATCTGTATTTTCCGGAGGCCATTGTCTGCGAAAATCTTCGGAAACTCTAATGTACTTAGTACGGATGCAAAGCTCTTCTTGATCGGTTTTTGTGGCGATGTAACCAAATGAGGACATATTCAAATGAGCTTTTCTCGGAATATGTTTAGTACTGTAAACTAATATCTTAGCTGACATGTTGAAAAGAGGCGCACAACTAATTCGTGATCCTGCGACTATAGCGAAAATGTTTTCTAATCTGAAATATAAAAAAAATACTCAAATTGATCGAAAATGGAAGCGGTGATGTTTATTGAACAACTCAGGAAATCCTGAGATTGACTCTAAATTCAATTTTCTTGTGCGCATTCTAATATGTTCCAGTTTACGGCGTGTAAAGATATTCTTTTCCGACACTTTTCGCAATTGCACTTTGAGAAAAGATTTTTTATGGGTTAAGCATGCGAATTCATGACAATACGATTTTTTTTTATAAAAATTGAGAACAATTTTACGTTCAATAAAACCAATTCAACCCGGCTACCATTTTGACCATCTATCCGAAGTGTGGATTACTCAGTACGATGTACGATTCGACTCAGTTCGACGAGATATGGCATGTGTGTTCGAATATTATAATTATGGGATGAGGAGTAAGTATAAATTGCATAACCTATTTGAATAGACATAAATTACTTTGATTTGGTGGTCTAGAACATTGAAGATTAAAAATAGTTTTATTTACTACAAGGTCACTGCTGCCGGCTCGATTTCTCGGAGGAAGTGAATGAAGACGATTTTTTTGAATGAGACGATTTTTTTTAAACATCTAACAATCATAGGAGCGTGGTTAGCAAAAATATCTTTTCAGTTGAACGAAATTCGGAACACAGTTTTAGAAAAGTCGATTTTCTCACATTTTATCACAAGTACCTGTTGTGGCATCTTGCTCAAGTGGTCTTCGATTTTATATGAGTTACTTGACGTCAAAACCCTAAGTAATATAATTATTGGTAGTTTTCATAGTATTTCATATCATGTTTTCCTTATGATGATATTCAAAGCATCTATTGTGCTGCGCATCCGTATATTTGTCTACATTCCGACAAACAAATCACTAGAATGTGTAAAATTACACTTATATAGTTTGACAGATAATTTCACTTGTCAACAAAATTTGGTTAGTTTGCTAACATCGAACATTTGTTTGCACATTTATATTATGCACAATAAATACTAAATCTTAGTTTGATTTAAGCTACTCAATACTGTCCCAATTTCTACTGTAGTTTTAGAAAGCGGGTATTCAGCGTATTATGACTAAGCCGGCTATGCCCCACATTTTCCTCTAGTCTGAAAATGCGAATACAGTCAAACCCTAATTCGACGATATCTTTCGGCGGAACCATAAAAATATAAGTATTAAAAAAACCTCAGAATACGAAGTTTTTGAAATACGTAAATGAGCCACCGAGGAAGAATTCATAATCTAATAAGAACCCAATCGTTCTTCGTTAGGATTCGAACACTCAGCTTGGGGGAACAGTATCACAATTCCTGTATCATCAGAATTGACAATAGAATTTTATATACGAATTGCTACTACTTTTCGCGATTGCTAGTTTAAAGATTAGCAAAGAACAAAAACAACAGATTCATAGTGTAGATCAGAAACAAATAAACACGGCCAAACATCGATTTGTTTCGTTTCAGATACTTTTATTCTTTATCTATAATGGAGGTTACCAAGTATTGAGTATTGGAAGTAAATGACGAAAACCACATGCATGGTTGAGCTTTCGTTATATGTAACATAGTTTTTTTTTATTCATTTCGTTTATTTGATAGGCACAAATGCGTTAGCTTGGCGGTGCCAAATGCTTATGTTTTTACATTTTGGATATCTTAAAACTAGGAGGTTACAATGTTGAAATATTCTTTTACAAAGGAAAAAAAAATTTACAGCTATCTTAAGACTAAAAATAAGATTCAATATACAAGAGAGGGCCAAAAGATTTTTTTATGAAAAAATTTAAAACAAGGGATTCACTTTGATATACAAGAGGGGGAGTAATAGTTTTTTACGAAATATTTTGCGGTTATCTTAAAACTAACAATATAGTTTAGTACACAAAAGGGGGAACAAATATTTATGAGAAACTTCACAGAAATCTTAAAACTAGGGATTCAATTCTATTTACAAGATGGAGGACAAGAGTTTCAATAAAGAGTAAAAATTATAGCTATCTTAAAACTAGAAATACAGAATACTAATTTGAATTTTTTAACTAAAACTTATGCTTGGTCAAGATATTCAGAGGGTGGCTTATTTCCGCATTAGTGTAGCAGCAGTTGTATCAAGGACAGGGGAGAGACAGGGAAAGAAGAGCAAAACTTGCAACTTTCGCTCGAAGGGGGGGAAGGGGGATCAGCGAAACAAATTTGCGCCTCAGTCTAGTAAAACGTCGAATACCGGATTGGCGGATGGTATTCTTCGGACCCGCGGGAATCCTTCAAAAGTCATCGGACCTCGAGTCGCTCTCGCTTCAGTTTCCTTCTATGCAGGCGTAGTGGTAAGGGCGACGGCGGTTACATAGTGGCACTCTGGAGCTGATCGGTTCCACAAGGCAGGAGGAAACTCTAAAAACGAGAAATAAAAGAGAGGGGCTAAATTGGGATATTTATCGTTTTTATGAAGGTATAAATAAGGGACATATAGGGGAAATTACGAGTGGCCAGCATATCTCGGACTGGTACATTGGGTGGTCTACCTCGGGCCCGAAGGGATTCCTTTAACTGAAACCTGGCGTCACAATACCCGGCGCATACCCCGACAACGTGTACGATGTCGTGATAGCCCTCGTCACAGCCCAATACGCCGCAAATGCGCATCCATGGTGTAGTGATTGGACATAAGTCGGGACATTACGCGAATAAAATCCCGACCCACATCCATCCCCCCGAACCAAGGCATCGTTGATACCTTTGGGATAATCGAATGTAGCCATCGTCCAAGTTCCCCATTGCTCCACGAGGTTTGCCAACTGTTGAGCGTCCTCTGACGACAAATACTAAAAAATTCGTTGAAGCAGATTGGTTTTTCGTATATGTCACCATTTAATGCACCCACCTTTGCTAATGAGTCGGCCTTTTCATTTCCCGGGATAGAACAATGAGAGGGGACCCAAACAAAGGTAATCTGATAAGATTTTTCAGATAACGTACACAAGGACTCCTGTATCATCCCCAGAAAATACGGGAGTTGCTTTTTTGGCTTCACCGCACGAAGAGCCTCGATAGAGCTGAGGCTGTCCGAAACGATGAAGTAGTGATCTGTGGGCAGAGTGTCGATGATCCCAAGGGTGTACTGAATTGCAGTTAACTCTGCGACGTAAACTGAAGCGGGATCATTGAGCTTGAATGAAGCGGTGATAGTATTGTTGAAGATACCGAAGCCAGTGGACCCATCGAGATTTGATCCGTCAGTGTAAAACATTTTGTCGCAGTTGACTTCTCGGAATTTATTATAAAATATATTGGGGATCACCTGCGGGCGTATATGGTCCGGGATTCCACGAATCTCTTCCTTCATGGATGTGTCGAAGAATACAGTAGAATCAGAAGTATCTAGGAAACGGACACGGTTGGGATTGTACGAAGAAGGATTGATGCTCTGTGCCATGTAGTCGCAGTACAAGGACATAAAACGGGTTTGAGAATTAAGCTCGACGAGCCTCTCGAAATTTTGAATCACCAACGGGTTCAGAATGTCGCATCGGATGAGCAATCGATATGAGAGTTCCCAAAATCGATTTTTAGCGGAAGAACGCCCGCCAGCACTTCGAGACTCATCGTATGGGTCGAGTGCATGCAACCCAAGGCAATGCGCGAGCAACGATACTGGATTCTCTCCAGTTTGATGAAGTGTATGTTCGCAGCGGAGCGGAAAAAGAAACACCCGTACTCCATCACCGACAATATCGTTGTTTGGTACAACCTGATCAGGTCTCCTGGGTGAGCACCCCACCAAGTTCCAGTTATTGTTCGGAGAAAATTGATCCTTTGTTGGCATTTCTGTTTCAGATACCTAATGTGACATCCCCAGGTACCTTTAGAGTCGAACCAGACCCCGAGATATTTAAATGTGAAAACCTGGTTGATCGTTGCACCCATTAATAAAAACTGGAGTTGCGCCGGCTCACGCTTCCTAGAAAAAACAACCAACTCAGTTTTCTCCGTGGAGAACTCAATACCCTTTGGGCCCTGTAACAGAGACCACCCCGTCGTCTGCAAGTTGCCTTAGCGTGCATGAATTGGCAAGACAATCGTCAATGTCATTCACGTAAAAATTGTAGAGCAGGGGACTTAGACATGAGCCCTGGGGAAGACCCATGTAGCTAAATTGCGATGTTGTTAAATCGCCATGCGAAAAGTGCATGTGCTTTTCAGACAACAGGTTTAGCAAAAAGTTATTTAAAATTGGTGAAAGACCATGCTGGTGCAGCTTCTCTGAAAGAATGTTGATAGAAACTGAGTCAAAAGCCCCCTTAATATCCAAGAAGACTGATGCCATCTGCTCTTTGTTAGCATAGGCCATTTGGATTTCTGTAGAAAGCAACGCAAGGCAATCGTTCGTCCCTTTGCCTTTGGGGACTTAGACATGAGCCCTGGGGAAGACCCATGTAGCTAAATCGCGATGTTGTTAAATCGCCATGCGAAAAGTGCATGTGCTTTTCAGACAACAGGTTTAGCAAAAAGTTATTTAAAATTGGTGAAAGACCATGCTGGTGCAGCTTCTCTGACAGAATGTTGATAGAAACTGAGTCAAAAGCCCCCTTAATATCCAAGAAGACTGATGCCATCTGCTCTTTGTTAGCATAGGCCATTTGGATTTCTGTAGAAAGCAACGCAAGGCAATCGTTCGTCCCTTTGCCTTTGGGGACTTAGACATGAGCCCTGGGGAAGACCCATGTAGCTAAATCGCGATGTTGTTAAATCGCCATGCGAAAAGTGCATGTGCTTTTCAGACAACAGGTTTAGCAAAAAGTTATTTAAAATTGGTGAAAGACCATGCTGGTGCAGCTTCTCTGAAAGAATGTTGATAGAAACTGAGTCAAAAGCCCCCTTAATATCCAAGAAGACTGATGCCATCTGCTCTTTGTTAGCATAGGCCATTTGGATTTCTGTAGAAAGCAACGCAAGGCAATCGTTCGTCCCTTTGCCTTTGCGGAAGCCAAATTGTGTATCTGACAGTAAGCCATTTGCTTCAACCCAATTGTCGAGGCGAAACAAGATCATTTTCTCGAACAACTTCCGAATACAGGACAGCATTGCAATCGGTCGATACGAGTTGTGGTCGGAGGCTGGTTTTCCTGGTTTTTGGATGGCGATGACCTGACTCCACCATCGAAAACGGTGTTTCGTTCGCGGTATCGTGAGGAGACGCGACGCGGCACGTTTTCTGTACCGGGACAGAGTCCGGACAGATCTTCTTGGCGAAAGCGAATATCCAACGGTTTGAATATTCCACGTTCTCGTTGATACTATTACGGTTACGCATACGTCGAGCCGTACCCCAAAGAGTGCTCATCGCTGTTTCTCTCGTTAACCCGTCGACGAACCGGCGCCAATAACTGCGTTTTTTGGCTTTCATTAGACTCTTCATTCGCCTTTCTAACGACGCGTACTGTTGATAGCTAGCGGGTAACCCGTCTTCCCGGAAGGCCTTATATGCAGTGGACTTTTCCGCGTACAGCTCTGAGCACTCTTTATCCCACCACAGGGTGGGAGACCATCCATGGGTATTCGCGCTGGGTACTGGTTTAGTCTGAGCTTGATTCGCACTGTCGAGAATCAAGCCAGCCAAAAACCTGTACTCTTCCTCCGGAGGAAGTTCTTGAGTGGATTCGATTTTAACGGATATCGCGGTCGCGTAACTCTTCCAATCAATGTTCCGTGTGAGGTCATACGATACATTGATTGTTTCCGATGGTCTTGAACCGTTAGCAATTGAAATCACGATAGGCAAATGATCGCTACCGTGGGGATCAGGGATCACCTTCCACATGCAATCTAACTGTAGCGATGTCGAGCAAAGCGACAAATCCAACGCGCTTGCGCGTGCTGGTGGTGTAGGAATCCGCGTCATTTCTCCCGTGTTTAAGATGGTCATGTTGAAATTATCGCAAAGATCTTGGATTAATGTTGATCTATTATCATCATGAAGACAGCCCCATACCGTACCGTGCGAGTTAAAGTCTCCCAGAACTAGCCGCGGTGCCGGTAAGGATTCCGTGATATTACAAAGCGTTCGGTGCCCTACCGAGGCTCTAGGAGGAATGTAGATGGAAGCAATGCAAAGGTCTTTACCTTTGATTAAAACTTGACAAGCGACAATTTCAATGCCTGGTGTCGAAGGGATGTTAAATCGGTTGAAAGAATAGCACTTTTTGATCCCCAAAAGTACTCCTCCATAGGGGTTTTCTCGATCCAGACGAATTATATTAAAGTCGTGGAAGTTGAGATTTATATCGGAAGTTAACCAAGTTTCACATAATGCGAAAGCATCACATTTTAAACTATTTAGTAAAAATTTAAAGGAATCGATTTTCGGGAGGATACTTCTGCTGTTCCACTGTAGAACAGTAATCGAATCGGTGACCTCGTTCGATGACTTAGCCATCGAAGGATACGATCGCTGCAAGGAGGGGCCATTTAGTAGTCAACTGCTTCAAAAATGTTTGCACTATAGGGAGAAAACGTATCAGAAGGCTTTTAAGAGGATCAGTAACATTGAAAGCTGTGAAAATTAAGTCCACTATGTCAGAAAATTTCATTAGTCCGCTACTGGACTGAGTATCTGTTTGAAAAAAGGGGACACTTGGGGTTTTTGATGTCCCTGGAAGTGGTGGGTACTCCTTGTTAGAATTAATATTTCCAAGTCCTGGAGCAAATTGCTTCGACTTTTGTGCATCACTTCCGTTGGATTTATTGATTGTAGTTGGCGCACTCTGAGTGGACGACACCTTGGCACCCTTACGAGGCAATGTAGGGGAGGCTGGATTTCTCCTCTTCCTGGATTCCCCTGGGTTAACCAAAGATGTTCCCTCTCGTGGGTCGTCAGATTCTTGCTCAATGTTAGCCAAACCAGCATAGGGATTTTCGGACAGGACAGATGGCGAAGCATTCTTTAGCATTTCTGCATAAGAACGCCTTGAGCGTTCCTTAAGGGAGCGCTTAATTTTATTTCCGCGCTGCTTGTACGCAGGGCATGATTTAAGAGCATGTGAAGGGCTCCCGCAGCAAATACACTTTTCAGTTTCTTTGTCGCAAGAGTCATCCTCATGCTCTCCTTCGCATTTGCCGCATCGTTTCTTATTCCCACAATATGTGGCTGTGTGGCCCAACTGCTTGCAATTGCTGCAGCTCATGACCCGCGGTACAAACAGGCGAACTGGTAGGCGAACCTTGTCAAGGAGAATGTAGTTGGGAAGAGAGGACCCGGCGAATGTCACCCGAAGCGAGCCTGATAGAGAATAGGTAGTCTTACCTCCCTCGGTGTTTGCGGTATACAATTGTTTGCATTTTAAGATCTTAATCTGTTCCAGAGAGGGGTCCTTAAAGCAGCCAACCCCGTCCTCCAACAGTTCTTCGCATTTCAGGCCCGGTTCGGACACTACCCCATCGATTTCACAGGCACGTACGCTTTAAATTCCCGCGTAAAGCGCTCACAGCAAGCAATCGCGTTTGCCTGGCCGAGATCATTCACTAGAACACGTATCTTGTTTGCCCGAACACGTGTTATCTGAGTTACGGCCGGGTAATTAGCAGTCAGATCTCGAGAAAGTTTTAATATATTAACCGGTTTCTCTCCGGTCCGAAAATATACCACCCATGGCCCAGAGGAACCTTCTGGGTACTGCTTTATACGGGGAGCAATGCGAGTATTAGGGGGATCAGGGACTTCCATGATTACATCAGATGGTATTTCGCCCTCGGCCATTTAAGCACGAGGGCAGAGCGTTATATAAACGGGAATGTGTCTTATTATTTGATTACAAGGTAGAGTAAAAGTAGGGAAAAGGAAAGAAAGCAAACGAGGAAAAAAATTAAAGCAAAACTTATCTGCAAACAACGTCGATTGTTCCGCACCAGCGAAAACAATGTACTGGATTTACTGCCGGCACCAGCAGAATGGCAGCTAACGAACGAACAAAGGATGACCTTCACTCACTGAAATTTCTTCTGAAATTTACACACCGAACACCACTGTGAAATATAACGATCCGTTCCGTTCAAAGGTTGGGAGACGTATGGTATGTAACATAGTTAGATGTTTTTGATAAAATTCCATTTTTAATTGTGCAAGTATTTTTTCTTAAGTTGTTTACGTTCTTTTTAACTTTTTGGTGATACGATTTCGTTTTGATGAATAATAGTGCATTTCAGCTCGACGTTATTCCTGGAAAATGCGAGTTCTGTCGGAATTGTGAAACAACGATGAACTAAGGTTTTATTTTAATCAAGGATATAGTTCCTCGGCTAGATAAGTTTCTCGATTTCTTCTATACATGATCTGAAATAATAAAAGCTTTGATTGAAAATACAATGTCGTTCCATAGATCTCTGATCTCTGATACTTAACAGGATGGGTAAAATTGCAGAATTGATTTGAGTTACATAAGCAAAGCACAGTTTATCATTTACAATGATTGCAGTCACAAAAATTAGAATTATGTCCTACTAAGCTCGAAATAAACATTCTCGAGTTTATCCGATACAGTGCAAGATGCAAATGTATACGAAGAAAATTAATGTTGAGGAGGGTGTGACAAAATTGTGATGTCTCGGCTCATGTCCAATCACTACACTGGGCTCGCAAAAAGCGGTATCTGCGCCTGTTGCAACGGTTATCACGATATCGAACATATTGTCTGGGCATGCGCCGAGTACTGTTCTGCCAGATCTCAACTATTGGATTCCCTTTGGGCTCGAGGAAGATCACTCAATATCTCGGTTCGAGATATACTGGCTAGCTGCGATGTGCTCTATATGTCCCTCTTATATACCTTCCTAAAACCATCAATATTCAGATTTATTTGCCCCTATTATTTTTCGGATCATTCTGAGAAGTGCCCTCTTCCGCCTTCCGTACTGCAACGATGGTTTGATGCGACTCCAAGACAACACAAAATATCTCTGTCGAATGACCCAACAAACACGACACCTACAGCACAACATCACACGCGCAACGCGGTGTGTTGGCGATCTGCATCTGAGCCGTACTACGAAATCGTCTTGAGGAACCCCTGCCGGCCCGAGAAGGTCCGCCCGGCGCCCCCATAGGGGAACTATGGGTAAGACGGACAGGTGAGGAAGGACGGACACATGGTTATTTTAGGGATATAACATTAAAACTTCAATTGTATTATATGTGTACTCAATCACTATGGGTAACCTTGAATTACGAAACACTTAGTAGGCCTTGAATACTGCTAAACGTATACAATTTCGGCAAATATTGATAAACAGTAGTGCTGTTTTGTGCGGATGTAATTTCAAAGCTTCCGATTTTAAGGTTTATCGATGAAAAAATAAATTCTTTCGCGGAGTTTTTCCTTTGTTTCGATAAAGTAACTTCGTGTAAAATTACAGGTAAGTTTATTTAAGCGTGAATAGGTACAAACGTTTAAAAAATATGTATACTGGTGGGGCAAGACGGACAGTCTTGATTAATTCTACTGATTCATCCTTATATGAATGTCTCGCCCGTAGAAACGAAATACTAGCAGTCAAACGTGGAGAACCATCCAGTTAGCTGAAGTCTCACATGCAGTAGACTGCAGGATGTACGTTAATGTGACCGAGGTTCAATACGGGATTCCTAGAACCTGGAAATGGTAGACGATTTTGTGCCTCATACTCTAGCTGTGTATGATCGAGGAACTGATGTTACAAATTACGCATTTAATATATATCCTTCCAGTTTTGTATAATTGAATGTGACTTACCAAATGATCCAATGTTGGAACTGATTGTGTAGCTCTCTTTATGACAACGGCAAAAACGCTATTAGAAAATACATCATTTGCTTCAACGTCATTTTTCATTCGAATTGAACATATATATTAAGAAGAACCACAATCTATTCAAAACATCCGCCAAAAACAGTAAATTTCAATATTTTGCATTGTGATCATCTTTTCTGCAACATGTCCGTCTTACCCCCACCATATGTTCGTTTCACTCGCAGTCTGGAAAAAGTGCAGATATTTCTTCGTTTTACAGTTCTTTAAAAACTGATACAAAATGATTTTTGTAACATAATCCCCCTGGGTACTCGAAAGCCATATGGAGCTACAACATAGAGTATTACATGGTGACAAAAACATGCTCTTACTATGTTATATTTAAGTATAACCTTAATATGTCCGTCTTACCCCCAGTTCCCCTATATGATGCATTCGTCCGAATATGTAATCCTTACCGTTGATTCCCGATGCCCTACCTACCCCCCAGCTTTGTCCACCGCAAACGCAAACGTGCCTTATCAAATAAACGAATTGAATAAAAAAATAAAGAAGTTCATAGTCTTCACTTACCAGAAACTGGTGGGTGCCATTGAAGGTGACGTTTTTGAAAGACCAATTTGCTTCCACGAATTTTTCAGTATTACTCATCAGAGAACCCTCGAAAGTTGGCAAACCTCGTGGAGCAATGGGGTGCTAGGAAGGTGGCTACATTCGATAGTCCCTAAGGTATCGACGAAACCTTGGTTCAAGGGGATGGATATGGGTCGTGACTTCATTTGTGTGATGTCCCGACTCATGGCGAACGATTACACGCTGGATGCACATCTCCGACGTATTGGGCTCGTGGAGAGTGATATCTGCGCTTGTGGCGACGGTTATCACGATATAGAGCACATAGTCTGGGCGTGCACCGAGTACAGTTCCGCCAGGTCTAGGCTTATGGACACCCTCCGGGCCCGAGGAAGACCACCTAACGTCCCGGTTCGAGATGTGTTGGCAAACCGCGATGTCTCCTATATGTCTCTTATATACACCTTCATAAAAACCATCAATATCCAACTTCAACTGCCCCTTTTTCCTTATCATTCTCAGAAGCGTTCTCTTCCACCTGTACCATACACCCACGATGGTTTGATGCGACTCCAAGGCGACACAAAACATCCCTGTCGAATGAGCCAACAAACACGGGACCTAAAGCACGAACATCACATGCACAACTCGAAATGTAGCCGATCAACATCTGAGCCGCACTACGAAATCGTCTGGAGAAACCCCTGCCATCTTGAGTACGACCACTCGGCGTCCCAGTACATGATTCTTCCTGATGAAGGCCACCCTGATTCTGTAATCCATCCGTTGATCTCCCGAAGCCTGAAACTGAAATAATGTTCTCCCCCTGCCATCTTTGTCCACCCCACTTCCCCTGACTCTTATACACAGAAGTAACACCCCATACCACCAACCCCCCCCCCCCCCCCCCCCCCCTTCAAATATCTTCACGAAGCATTTAGCTCTTCTTTCCTTTTCTAGTTTTAACTATTATATTATATGATCTCGTTGAAAATGCCCAACTCTACTACCACATAAAATAACTCACATTAATTAGAGTTATTAATCTTTACAAAATTTAATCACTCCCTCTAATTATTTCTACTTTTAAGATAGTCGTAAAAATTTTCCCCCTTAGTTAAACATTATTTGTTCCAATAATCTCATTTCTAAAAATGTCAAACCATATTGCCATAAAAACTAAATGACCCCCTAATCATACGAAAATTGTATTACCTCCTTGTGTATATGTATAGCTATAAATGCGCCTTAGTTTAATTTCAAAAATCAATATGTAATCCCCTAGTTTTAAGTAATTTAAAATGTAAAACAAAACAAAATTGGCATCTTTAAGCTAACGCAAGCCTGCCTTATCAAATAAACGAATTGAAAAAAAATCAGGTCACGAATACATCAACAATGTTTCATAATTTTGTCAACTAGTTCACGAGCACGAATGATCAGTTGTGATTATTGTATTAGGAATTATGAACCAGTGCACGAATACATGAATATTTTATAATTTTGTGAATTATTTCACGGGCACACACGGTCAGCCGTGACTATTGCACTAGGAATCATGAACCAGTTCACGAATACATGAATAATATTTCATGATTTTGTGAACTATTTCACGAGCACTGATATTTGATCGTAACTAATATATTAGGAATCATGAATTAGCTCTCCAGGATTGAATGGATTCATGAATAAAATTCCGAGGTTCGTGAAATAGTTCACGAGAAAATATCCAAAAATTATTATTATTAAAAGTATTATAACGATATTCATAATTCTTCTTCGCTTCATTGTGGTATGTTATTTTTGGATTACTTTTGGATGTTTAACTCGGAGCAACATAACAATATGAACTGGACCATAAAAGTGTAACCAATTCGCCGTAACATGTTTTGGGAAATGTGCTGCTAAAGCGATTTGTAGCTCAATAGTTTATTTTGACCGCTCAACTCAGTTTTCATTTTCTGCTCGGACACCACATTGAACATTATCACGGGAATAACGATGTTCGAAGTCCTAATATATTTCTTGCATTCACTGCTCGTAAATATGGCTGGTCACTACCAGCTAGACACAACCGCATTGTATTTCATCATAAATATTTTGGAATAGTTCACTCAAAATTTTCAAAAGTTATATGAAAGTGAAAATGATTAGGGATATCTTCTAAATATTTTCAAGCACACAAGATAGATCGCGAATAATGTGCTATGAATCAAGAACCAGATCACGAATGCCTGTTAATTTATGATTTTGTGCACTATTCCACCAGGACATGGTGAGTCATGACTAATATACTAGGAATCACGAGTCTAAAAATAATATCTTGCGATTATGTGAACTATTCCACGAAAACAAATAGTGAATCGAGGCTTATATATTAGGTATCATGAATATGTTCACGAGGCGTGAGGAAAGTCATGAATATTATTCCACGTTGAGTGTAAGAGTCCAGCTAAGTATATTCAGACTGTTTACTATGCCATACTTCTCCTTAGCGAAAAACAATTTTGGTAAAAGAAACTATTTTTTCTCCATATTCAAACTGTTTAGTTTTTGTGAACTACTGCATAACCCCGAAAACCAGATCATGATCAAGATGCATTAAATCATGAATTCGTTCACTGTCAGACTGTAAATGTTCCTTAATTTTAAAAAGAAAATAATCGACTAGACTTTTGGTTTATGAATGTTCATAAAGTTGTTAACTATTGCACTGTTTTTGTAATGTTAAAACCTAATTATTCTAAAATTCACTATTTTGGGAACCATTAGTTCCGTGTTGCATTTATGCCTCGAAGAAAACACCAATGAATTGGGTAAATACATCATTTCTCAATAGTTAGACATGAATCATTCCTACGAACGACATAATAAAATGTACGACAAAGTCGTGTTTGAGTTGAATGTACTGCGAGCCCGCATTTATCCTCAGAAAATTGTGGATAACTAAATGTCGAATAAATAAAAATGAATTTTTGTCTGTGTGTGATTTATGGACTCCCAAACGCCTTACCGATTGCCATAAAAATGTATACGTAGTAGACATTTGTTATCTGCCCACCAGATGGCACTTCGGCACAAATTGTGTTTCACTCCTATTTCGTTGAAAGCCGCAGCAACGCGCGACGTGTATTAGCTAGTATCGAATAAAAAAGGAACAATACCGTTTTTAGCAAAGCTTCTTCATTCGACGAATATGTTATAACTTCATCAAATGAACACCTACATCAAACATTATTACAGATTCGGAAAGAAGAAAAAAATTCACGAAAGATTCAATCAACATAAACTAAACATACTAGAATTTGATGATTTGACTTTTGTTGAAATACATGGAAAGTTCTAATTTGTCACGCGTTGTAACGTCACGTTCCATTATCGGTCATAAAACAATCCTCTTCCAGTATATTCAGTTAATGTTGATTGAATCTTTCGTGGAATTTTGTCTACTTTCTGAATCTGTAATAAGTTTTGACGTAGGCCTTCATTTGATAAAGTGAAAACATATTTGTCGAATGAACATTCGTCAAATCGTTGTAACGTCACGAAAGAATGTGAGGAATTCCACGAAGACCCGTCCGAAAATATTTAAAATCGTGACCATCTTTGATTCCTATGAAACTTTACACGTTTCACCGGCATGGAGGACTAAAAATTTTCCACAATCAGTAAGATTATTTTGACTAAGGGGTAATCTTTTAAAAAGGCGTAAACATTTCTACGTGCATTATTTTACAATTTTTTTTGTTCGATTATTGTATTTTATACAGCAACACTTTCTGAGAGCGAGTTTCAGGGAATAAATATTTATGCATGAAAAAAAAAAAATACACTGAAAAACATATTGTGTCGTTTTTCAGAAAAATAAAAATTTGTGTTAAAAATTTAAATTGCAAAAAAAACATTTTTTTCTAATTTTTTTATATTTTGTCAACAAAAACCTAAAAAGAAAAGAAACATTTTGAATGTGATTGTATGATAGAGAATTTATCGGTAAAAAAGTTTTTCTAGCAATAACTTTATACATGTTCTTAAATTTCATACTAATTGACATACCAAACTGTAATTTTATTACAGACTATAATTCTCTGTATCATTTTAAACCGACATGAATTTAAGAAAAATTTTCCAAAATGCGATAGTTTTTAAGATATTTGGAATTTTGTTCCAACAAAAACAGTTAATTCGTGTAATTATGCATTTTCTAAAGTTATTCGCGTTACCCTATCATACAATGTCAAAAATCATGGTCCCCCTAAAATAACTACTCAAGGAAGTACTGGTGCAAAACCGAAGCAAGTCGCTCCCGGTCTCAGTAACCTGAGCTCAGAAAAGGAGTTCCCAGCACTTCCAGGAACATCAAAAACCCCAAGTGTTCCCATATCTCAGCCAGAGAAAGAAAACAGTGCTGGCTTAATAAATTTCTCTGACATTGTGGACCGTATTCTTACAGCGTTAAACATTTCTGACCCCCTTAAAAGTATCTCGATAAGCTTTCTCCCCGCAGTAAAAACATTTTTGATGCAGTTCACTGCGAAATGGCCCTTTCTTTCAGCAATTGTATCCTTCGATGGCTAATTCATCGAACGAGGTCAAGGATTTAATCACTGTTCTACAGTGGAATTGCAGAAGCATTATCCCAAAAATCGATTCGTTTAAAATCTTACTAAATAATTAGAAATGCGATGCATTTGGCCTATGCGAGACATGGCTCACTTCAGAAAAAACCCTACACTTCCACGATTTTAATATTATTTGCTTGGATCGAGAAGACTCTTACGGAGGAGTACTTTTGGGGATCAAAAAGTGCTATTCTTTCAATCAGATCGACCTCCACTCGACACCAGGCATTGAAGTTGTCGCTTGCCAAACCAGAGTTAAAGGCATTGCATTGCATTGCTTCCACCTACATCCCCCCTAGAGCCTCAGTTAACCACCGACGGCTTTGCGATATTGCGGAACTCCTCCCCGCACCGAGGCTAGTTTTAGGTGACTTCAACTCCCACGGCACGGCATGGGGTTGCCTTCATGACGATAATCGATCTACCCTACTCCATGAGCTTTGCGACAACTTCAATATGACTATTTTGAATACGGGTGAAATGACACGGATTCCTGCCCATACAGCGCGACCGTGCGCCTTAGATCTGTCCCTCTGCTCGACATCGCTGCGGTTAGATTGCATGTGGAAGGTAGTCTCTGATCCCCACGGCAGCGACCATCTGCCAATCGTAATTAATATTGCTAACGGTTCAGGGCCACGGAATGCAATCAATGTTTCGTATGACCTCACATGAAATATTGATTGGAAGAGTAACGCGTCCGCGATATCCGACAAAATCGAGTGCACTCAAGAGCTTCCTCCGGAGGAAGAGTACGGGTTCCTGGCTGGCTTGATTCTCGATACCGCGATTCAAGCTCAGACTAAACGCGTACCAGACGCGAACTCACGCGGGCGTCCTCCCAATCCATGGTGGGACAAAGAGTGCTCAGACGTGTACGCGGAGAAGGCCGCTGCGTATAAGACCTTCCGGGACGACGGGCTTCCAGCTAGCTACCGACAGTACGCGATGGCGGAAACGCGCATGAAGAGTTTGATAAAAGCCAAAAAACGTAGCTACTGGCGCCGGTTCGTCGACGGACTAACGAGAGAAACATCGATGAGCACTCTTTGGAGTACGGCCCGGCGCTTACGAAACCGAAATAGTACTAATGAGAGCGTGGAATATTCAAACCGTTGGATATTCGATTTTGCCAAGAAGGTTTGTCCGGATTCCGCCCCGGCACAGAAGATCTACCGCGCCGCGTCCCCTCACAATAACGCGAACGAAACACCGTTTTTGATGGTGGAGTTCTCACTTGCTCTCTTATCATGTAACAATAAAGCCCCAGGGCCAGACAGAATCAAATTTAACTTGTTAAAGAATCTGCCAGACTCTGCCAAGAGACGCTTGTTGAATTTATTTAATAAGTTTCTTGAGAGTAATATTGTCCCTCATGACTGGAGGCAAGTGAAGGTCATCACCATTCAAAAACCAGGAAAACCAGCCTCCGACCACAACTCGTTTCGACCGATTGCGATGCTGTCCTGTATCCGAAAGTTGTTCGAGAAAATGATCTTGTTTCGCCTCGATAATTGGGTTGAAGCAAATGGCTTACTGTCAGATACACAATTTGGTTTCCGCAAAGGCAAAGGGACGAACGATTGTCTTGCGTTGCTCTCAACAGAAATTCAAATGGCTTATGCTAGCAAAGAGCAGATGGCATCAGTTTTCCTAGATATAAAGGGGGCTTTTGATTCAGTTTCTATCAAAATTCTTTCTGAGAAGCTGCACCAGCATGGTCTTTCACCGACTCTCTTTTTGCTAAACTTGTTGTCTGAAAAACATATGCATTTTTCGCATGGTGATTTATCGACATCACGAATTAGCTACATGGGTCTTCCCCAGGGCTCATGTCTAAGCCCCCTTCTCTATAACTTTTACGTGAATGACATTGACGAATGTCTTGTCAATTCCTGCAAGCTAAGGCAGCTTGCAGATGACGGTGTGGTCTCTATTACAGGTCCTAAAGCCGTCGATCTGCAAGGACCATTGCAAGATACCTTGGACAATTTGTCTGCTTGGGCCCTCCAGCTAGGTATCGAGTTCTCCACGGAGAAAACTGAGCTAGTCGTATTTTCAAGGAAGCGTGAACCAGCGCAACTACAGCTTCAATTAATGGGTCAAACTATTGCTCAGGTTTTAACTTTCAAATATCTCGGGGTCTGGTTCGACTCTAAAGGAACCTGGGGATGTCACATTAGGTATCTGAAACAGAAGTGCCAGCAAAGGATCAACTTTCTCCGTACAATAACCGGAACATGATGGGGTGCCCACCCAGGAGACCTGATCAGGGTGTACCAAACAACAATATTGTCGGTGATGGAGTACGGGAGTTTCTACATACATACATTTCATCAAACTAGAGCGAATCCAATATTGTTGTTTGCGTATTGCTTTGAATTGCATGCACTCGACACATACGATGAGTTTAGAAGTGCTGGCGGGCGCCCTTCCGCTGAAAAATCGATTTTGGGACCTCTCATATCGATTGCTCATCCGATGCGATATCTTGAACCCGTTAGTAATTGCAAATTTCGAAAGGCTTGTCGAGCTCAATTCTCAAACCCGTTTTATGTCCTTGTACTTCGATAACATGGCACAAAATATCAATCCTTCTTCATACTATCCCAACCGTGTCAATCTCTTTCATGCTTCTGATTCAACTGTATTCTTCGACACATCCATGAAAGACGAGATTCGTGGAATCCCGGATCACATACGTCCGCAAGCGATCCCAAGCATCTTTCATAGTAAATTTCGAGAAGTCGACTGCAACAAGATGTTTTACACCGACGGGTCAAGCCTCGACGGCTCCACTGGCTTCGGTATATTCAATCAAAACCTCACCGCCTCATTCAAACTCAATGATCCTGCTTCAGTTTACGTCGCAGAACTTGCTGCTATTCAGTATACCCTTGGGATCATTGATACTTTGCCCACCGATCATTACTTTATTGTCTCGGATAGCCTCAGCTCAATCAAGGCTCTCCGTTCAATGAAACCTAGAAGGCACATTCCATATTTTCTGGGGAAAATCTGGGAGCGCCTGCGTGCTTTGTCTGTAAGATCGTACAAGATTACCTTAGTTTGGGTTCCCTCGCATTGCTCCATTCCACGTAATGAAGAAACGGACTCTTTAGCTAAGGCGGGCGCTTTACAAGGTGACATATATGAAAGACCAATTAGCTTCAGCGAATTTTTCAGTATCACTCATCAGAGAACCATCGAAAGTTGGCAAACTTTATGGAGCAATGGTGAACTGGGAAGGTGGCTACATTCGATAATCCCTAAGGTATCGACGAAACCTTGGTTCAGGAGGATGGATGTGGGTCGGGATTTCATTCGCGTGATGTCTCGGCTCATGTCCAATCACTACACGCTGGACGCACATCTTCGGCGTATTGGGCTCGTGGATGGCGGTATCTGCGCTTGTGGCAACGGTTATCACGAAATCGAACATGTTGTCTGGGCATGCGCCGAGTACTGTTCTGCCAGATCTCAACTATTCGATTCCCTTCGGGCCCGAGGAAGATCACCCAATGTCCCGGTTCGAGATGTACTAGCAAGCCGCGATATTCTCTACATGTCCCTTATATACACGTTCCTCAAAACCATCAATATCCAAATTTTAATGCTCCTATCTTTTCTCTTATCATTCCCAGAAGTGCCCTCTTCCGCCTACCGTACCCCAACGATGGTTTGATACGACTCCAAGACGAGACAAAACATCTGTCGAATGAACCAACAACACGAGATCTACAGTACAACATCACACGCGCAGCGCGGTGTGTTTCCGATCCGTATCTGAGCCGTACTACGAAATCGTCTGGAGGAACCCCTGCCGGCTCGAGGAAAACCGCCCGGCGTCCCAATACTTGATACATCCGTTCGAATCTGTAATCCTGGCCGTTGATTCCTGATGCCGGAAACTGAAAGTTTATATCCCCCCCCCCGTTCAGCCTTGTCCACCCTCTCTCCCATGTCTCTGATACACAGATGTATGACTTCACCCCTTCTCCCCTTGAATATCCTCCCAAAACTTATGTGCCCCCTATCTTCTAGTTTTAGTTGATCAATCCGTTCGAATCTGTAATCCTGGCCGTTAATTCCCGATGCCGGAAACTGAAGTTTATATCTCCCCCCCCTTCAGCCTTGTCCACCCTCCCTCCCATGTCTCTGATACACAGATGTATGACTTCACCCCCTTCTCCCCTTGAATATCTTCCCAAAACTTATGTGCCCCCCTATCTTCTAGTTTTAGTTAATCAATATTTAATCTCGTTAAGATGCACAACAGTACCACTACTTTAAAATAGCCCTAATTAATTCCCCCTAATCTTGAACCACTCTCTCTAGTTATTTCTAGTTAATAAGCTTATAAAATGTTCCGCTTAGTTAATAATTAATTTCTCCCACAATCTCCCTTCTAAAAATCATAAAGTGAATTACTATAAAAAGAACACACAAAATGACCCGTCCCCCAAATTTTACGAATATTATATTATACCCTCTTTTATATGTATAAGTTAGCTGTAAAGTTTTTTTTTTAGTTTCATTATATAAAACAAAATAATATTGAAATGTGTAACCCCTTAGTTTTAAGAAATTCAAAATGTAAAACAATGAAAAAATGGCACCTTTAAGCTAACGCATACGTACCTTATCAAATAAACAAATTGAAAAAAAAATGTCAAAAATCATATGTTTATCGTTTTAAAAAAAGTAAAAGAAACTTTTTAGTGTATTTGGATCATGGAGAAGCTTTCAATAAAAAAGTTTTCCTAACAACAACTTTTGGCATATTTTTATAATTCATACTATTTGCAGTAAAAAAATACATTTTTTTTAATATGATTCTAAACGCTATTTTAATTCAAAATGATCATCACAAAAAATTTCTGAAATGTAGTAGTTCTCGAGATATTTTAAATTTTGTTTTAACAACACATTTCTTTTGTTTTATTACGACCTTTTCAGAAGTTATTCGCTTTTCTCTATCAACAACAATAAGTTTTTTAAAAGGCTCATAATATTTCCTGTAACTTTCTCTTTGACATCAAGGTGATATTGTAAACCGTTTGAAAGCTATACGAAAACAACCAAAATACTATTCAACCATATTAAACTAAACAGTTCGTTCATATTTTGGTTATTTTCATGTAACTTTAAAATGGGTTATAATATCGCCTCAATATCAAAAGAGAAGTTACAGGAAATGTTATGGGACTTTTGAAAAACTTATTGTTGTTGATGGAGAAAAACTTCTGAAAAGGTCGTAAAAAATGAAAAGTACTGTTAAAACAAAATTTAAAATATCTCGAGAACTACTACATTTCAGAAATTTTTTGATATGAGCGTTTTGATTTAAAATGGCGTTTAGAATCATATTCAAAAAGAAAATTGTATTTTTTATTGCAAATAGTATGAATTAAGAAAATATGTCAAAAGTTGTTGTTAGGAAAACTTTTTTATTGAAAGCTTCTCCGTGATCCAAATACGCTGAAAAGGTTTCTTTTACTTTTCTAAAACGATAAACATATGATTTTCGACATTTTATGATAGGGTAACGCGAATAACTTTCAAATAGGGCATAATCACACGAATAAACTGTTTTTGTTGGAACAAAGTTCCAAATATCTCAAAAACTATAGCATTTTGGAAAATTTTTGTTGAATGCATTTTGATTTAAAATGATACATAGAATTATATTCTGTAATAACATTAAAGTTTTGTATGTCAATTAGTATGAAATTTAAATACATGTATAAAGTAATTGTTAGAAAATTTTTTTAACGATAAGTTTTCCATCATACAATCACATTCAAAATGTTTCTTTTCTCTTTAGGTTTTTGTTGAGAAAATATAAAAAAATAGAAAAAATGGTTTTCTTGCAATTTAGATTTTTAACACAAATTTTTGTTTTTGTGCAAAATGTCACAACATTTTTTTCAGCGTATATTTTTTTCGCACATAAATATTTATTCCCTGAAACTCGTTCTCAGAAAGTTATTCTGTATAAAAAAGAGTAATCGAAATAAAAAAATGAAATTAAGGCACGTAGAAATGTTTACGCCCTTTTGAAAAATTGCTCTTGTATCAAAATATTGCAATTGTCAGAGAAAATCATGGAGATTCATAAACCGAACACAACTTCAAAGTTTCGTTCGAATCGACGATGGTCATATTTCGTGGTCGGCCGGTTTCTCATGGAATCCCTCATGTGTCAAATGTACTTTTTTATTTAAAGGTGAAAGTAACTTTTTCACTCTAACTCGAATACTGTTCTACTTTAAATTTTTTGGACATCATTTTCGGATTCAGCACACGATTTTACATCGAAAATGGAGGTCACATATTGATGCTCAGATTTTTCTTTTAATTTTGTATTGGCGGATGAACTCACAAATATCCAGCAATTTTGTCACACCCTCATCAACATTCATTTTCTTCGTATACATTTGCATCTTGAACTGTATCGGATAAACTCGAGAATGTTTATTTCGAGCTTAGTAAGACATAATTCTAATTTTTGTGACTGCAATCATTGTAAATGATAAACTGTGCTTTGCTTATGTAACTCAAATCGATTCTGCTATTTTACCCATCCTGTTAAGTATCAGAGATCAGAGATCTATGGAACGACATTGTATTTTCAATCAAAGCTTTTATTATTTCAGATCATGTATAGAAGAAATCGAGAAACTTATCTAGCCGAGGAACTATATCCTTGATTAAAATAAAACCTTAGTTCATCGTTCTGTTTCACAATTCCGACAGAACTCGCATTTTCCAGGAATAACGTCGAGCTGAAATGCACTATTATTCATCAAAACGAAATCGTATCACCAAAAAGTTAAAAAGAACGTAAACAACTTAAGTAAAAATACTTGCACAATTAAAAATGGAATTTTATCAAAAACCTCTAACTATGTTACATATAACGAAAGCTCAACCATGCATGTGGTTTTCGTCATTTACTTCCAATACTCAATACTTGGTTACCTCCATTATAGATAAAGAATAAAAGTATCTGAAACGAAACAAATCGATGTTTGGCCGTGTTGATTTGTTTCTGATCTACACTATGAATCTGTTGTTTTTGTTCTTTGCTAATCTTTAAACTAGCAATCGCGAAAAGTAGTAGCAATTCGTATATAAAATTCTATTGTCAATTCTGATGATACAGGAATTGTGATACTGTTCCCCCAAGCTGAGTGTTCGAATCCTAACGAAGAACGATTGGGTTCTTATTAGATTATGAATTCTTCCTCGGTGGCTCATTTACGTATTTCAAAAACTTCGTATTCTGAGGTTTTTTTAATACTTATATTTTTATGGTTCCGCCGAAAGATATCGTCGAATTAGGGTTTGACTGTATTCGCATTTTCAGACTAGAGGAAAATGTGGGGCATAGCCGGCTTAGTCATAATACGCTGAATACCCGCTTTCTAAAACTACAGTAGAAATTGGGACAGTATTGAGTAGCTTAAATCAAACTAAGATTTAGTATTTATTGTGCATAATATAAATGTGCAAACTGGGGGTGGGCGTAGCGTATTGGTAAATCGATTGCCTTGTACGCAGCGCACCTGGGTTCGAGTCCCGACCCCGCACATAGGGTTAGAAATTTTTCATAAGAGATTTTTCTAACCCGAAGAGGCGAATGACCTTAAGGTTAAAACCTCTATAATTGAAATAAAAAAAAAAAAAAAAAAAATGTGCAAACAAATGTTCGATGTTAGCAAACTAACCAAATTTTGTTGACAAGTGAAATTATCTGTCAAACTATATAAGTGTAATTTTACACATTCTAGTGATTTGTTTGTCGGAATGTAGACAAATATACGGATGCGCAGCACAATAGATGCTTTGAATATCATCATAAGGAAAACATGATATGAAATACTATGAAAACTACCAATAATTATATTACTTAGGGTTTTGACGTCAAGTAACTCAGATAAAATCGAAGACCACTTGAGCAAGATGCCACAACAGGTACTTGTGATAAAATGTGAGAAAATCGACTTTTCTAAAACTGTGTTCCGAATTTCGTTCAACTGAAAAGATATTTTTGCTAACCACGCTCCTATGATTGTTAGATGTTTAAAAAAAATCGTCTCATTCAAAAAAATCGTCTTCATTCACTTCCTCCGAGAAATCGAGCCGGCAGCAGTGACCTTGTAGTAAATAAAACTATTTTTAATCTTCAATGTTCTAGACCACCAAATCAAAGTAATTTATGTCTATTCAAATAGGTTATGCAATTTATACTTACTCCTCATCCCATAATTATAATATTCGAACACACATGCCATATCTCGTCGAACTGAGTCGAATCGTGCATCGTACTGAGTAATCCACACTTCGGATAGATGGTCAAAATGGTAGCCGGGTTGAATTGGTTTTATTGAACGTAAAATTGTTCTCAATTTTTATAAAAAAATTCGTATTGTCATGAATTCGCATGCTTAACCCATAAAAAATCTTTTCTCAAAGTGCAATTGCGAAAAGTGTCGGAAAAGAATATCTTTACACGCCGTAAACTGGAACATATTAGAATGCGCACAAGAAAATTGAATTTAGAGTCAATCTCAGGATTTCCTGAGTTGTTCAATAAACATCACCGCTTCCATTTTCGATCAATTTGAGTATTTTTTTTATATTTCAGATTAGAAAACATTTTCGCTATAGTCGCAGGATCACGAATTAGTTGTGCGCCTCTTTTCAACTTGTCAGCTAAGATATTAGTTTACAGTACTAAACATATTCCGAGAAAAGCTCATTTGAATATGTCCTCATTTGGTTATATCGCCACAAAAACCGATCAAGAAGAGCTTTGCATCCGTACTAAGTACATTAGAGTTTCCGAAGATTTTCGCAGACAATGGCCTCCGGAAAATACAGATACAGAAAAAATTACAATGATGTCCTCTTTTAGCCTTTATATGGACGACAAATAACTTCCTAATATAGAACCTGTGCCTCAATATCTCAGGCGCAAATTGATATCTTGCGATAGTATGGAAAACCTGAACCTTTGAAACTTTTTGGAACTAGTATGAGAGATTATTTTGGTAATTAGAAATAACAGTTTTTCATTTCACTCATTACTCCGATCATCCACGTGCTGCTATAGCTATAGATGTATCCACGTGCTATAGGTAGCAGCAAGGAAGCCGAGGTTGTCACATACACATGCACGTTGAGCCAGGCGCGCTAATAGTGGTGTAACTGCGTAGTAGCGCGCGCTTCCGCAAATAAAGAAATCCTCGATCAATAGATGTATTTGCAAGCGTTGAATGTATTTTATTCAACGCATAACAATGTAAAAATCGTATTCTGAATTTTTTGGTAATCTACATGATTACAAACAGTTATAATCCATAAATGAACTTGTAATATACTACGAAGGAATAGGACGGAATCCTTATTGATACAACACTGGTTTTGGTGGGGTGGAAACCAGAGAATGCAGAGAAATGGGAGAGGCAATTTTGTTTTCGGGAGAGGAATCATAAAGGATTCGAAATTTTCGCGATTTTCTCTACTAAAACTACCGATAACTTTGGAAGTAATTGGAAATTTGAAATAGATTTTTCACCAATGCCTTCGGTAATTATCCTAGTTTATTGGATATCATTTATTTTTTTTATTTTTGGTATATTTCCAAAGATATTGCGAGATTAAGGCAAAAAGGTACCGATTTGCTGCCCTATGGGCGCGGAAATGCAGACTCGCACCTTAAGGCCATCGTAACTCGCGTCGCAAAACAGTAGGAAAAAGTTAGTTTTTCGAGAAAATAGAAATTTAACTAAAATCCCAAAACAAAACACATACGTCCCTGCAGAATTTATTCAGCTATCATCTGGTTAAAATTTTGCGTGAAAATTCTCCCGATTTTCCGAATGCATTACCTTAGACCGGAAAAACTTTTGCCTTTCTTGCATTTCCACGCCAATATCTTCGAAAATAAAGCGATGACATACACTTTTTAGTATTTCAGTGTGTTTCTATTACTCTAAAGCACACATTAGCACTTTGGTTTGATGGAATTTTCCGACTATTCCATGAAAATTTTACGATTTTCCTTATTTTATTCATAACCTATCTATGCATTGTGCATACGCTCTAATTGATTTAAAAAATATACTGGGGCATTCTACGTAATATTTACATCTAATGTATATTCAGTTTTCACGAAAAGTCTAAGATTTTCATTGGGAAATTCCATATTTTCCATCGATTGCATATCAAATCGCCAACTCCGCGGATGCTTGTTTGTATGCGTATACATGAACCGGTAGCAGAGCTTTCACCATTCATTCAAATTCAATCCGAACGAACCACAATACAGTTCAGTAAAACGCTTGCCTTCACCCCAACCGAATGAATTGCCGCTATGGATACCGAAGCAACAACACAAGGAAACAGAAACAGGAACGAATATATCCACAGACGCTTGCATAAGCACGTATCATTATAATGATGAACAGTTGTGAGTATCATTGAGAGAGAGGATATCAGTATTCTCTTCTCTCTTGAATAGTGGTTCCTCTTTGCTTGGTTGATTATTTAGTGAAATTAGTTCAAGAACATACAAGCTGTTGAACCATTCAGATTCATTGTGTAATGCTGAATCTGAATATAAAATTCTTCTGGCCATATTAGCGGCACAGAGAACAGACGTCCATCTTCAGCATTCAACTTGTGTAAAATCTCTAACGGTTTCGAAGGTAGTTTGGATATCTAAACCAGGTGCGCTACTGTCGTCATGTTTTTTTTGTGGCTGAGTGCGACAGAATTGACAGCGGTTATTCCTCTACCCAGTCAAACTAGTCCGGAACCGATTCGGACTTCCAGCATGAATTCCAGCTCAAATGCGTCAACCGATAGAGTCGCAATCGGTTGTTTTCTTTGAGCTAGATTCCATGCAGAATCCATCCAGGATTTCGAACCGGTTCCGGAATCGATTTGACGGATAGTTGGGATAGGTTGGTGTGGCGGCGCTAGTGTTTTTAGTATATTAATTCAAATGTTTACACACGGTTTTTAAATATTTTTGTTCGATCATGGATGTCTGTTCTCTGTGTTAGCGGTTTTCAGCGTCTTTCGCTACGTCAGTTAAGAACATATGGCTTGTGAAGCGGACATTAGGCAACAGGTACCGCTTATTTGATTCTGCTGAGGTTTGAGGGGAAAAAATTGAAGAACTAGTTCAGTTCACGATGCATTATAAATTTAGGGAAATCGTGGATATTCAAACATCGATATGCATTTATCAGTTTTTTGGATGTTGGTTCCTCAGACGATTCAACCCAACACATATAGGTTCATTTTTTTCTAACATTGTATCTCTAGCTTACGAATATTTGAAATTTTATAATCGTGAACCAAAACGAAGTGGTTATAAGCTTGGTTATAAGTTATTTGCATTTAACAAGGACAATATATGTTTCAAACTATGATGTACTACATTCTTTTCCTAAATGTTGTACAGACAGGTTAAATGTTAACAAATATAATATTAACCACAAATTCGATGAGCAAGATTTATGACTCCTGATTAAATTGGATATCTACTAACGGAGTGTCTAAAATGTACGGCATATTGTGGAATATTTAATAATCAAAGAATTACTTCGAGCTGCGTCTAAAGTTGAGCAGGAATAGCAAAATTACAGTGTCCCGCCCCGCACATAGGGTTAGAAATTTTTCATTAGAGATTTTTCTAACCCGAAGAGGCGAATGACCTTAAGGTTAAAACCTCTATAATCGAAATAAAAAAAGCAAAATTACACATGCCTTTTAATCATTGGGAAGAAATTAGTATCCCGCTTTAATGCTTTAGTGATCTGAACAGATTAGTTCGCTGCAATTATTCCGAGCTTGGCGAATAAAGTTTTATTCGGAATATCCTCCAAATGAATCTTGACAGTTGACTTTAATGCCTTTATTCTAAGTTACCCGAGATTTTTATTGCAACCAGGCAACCAAAAATGTTTTCAAATTTTGTTTAAATGGAAAAAAATCACGCTATATTTTTTCCTATTCCATCAACATTATTATCCTATCATTCAAAATTTGTCAACTGGTTAATAAAAACAATTTAACAAATTGCATTCATTGACATTTAAATAAAACATGATTTACGCAATTCATAGTCATGTGAAATTCAAATTAAATCTAAAACATTTTTGATGCTCGTATATGTCAGAAGCAGAACACTTAAATTTTTACGATTTTTTCTAGTTCTGTGTAATACTAAAAAAAACCCCTGAGTTGAACTTGAACAACGACTGGCTTATGAATATTTAAAAATATATTGTATTCCATAAGACAAATTGTTTTTGGTTTAATAATTGAATGTCTTCCAAAACTCGTTGAAATGTAATATGCAAAAGTATTCTGCGTATTAACGATTTTCAGAATTGATAATTTACTTTTTCAAAAGTTACAAAAGTTTTTCTGTGATCGTTTTTTCTGGTCAAGTCTACCCACCGCGGGAGCCTTGACCAAGGCTTGGGGAGCAAGAGAATTTTAAAATATCAGAACAAAAAACAATGGCATATAACATGCTGTTATCTTTTCTTCCCATATTGTTGAGGTTCTTAGTACTAGTTAAAAATATAAAACGATTGTATTTCATGAGCTTTGATTTTTTTTAATGCATTGCTTTTTTGGATTAACTGTACTGATTACATTGCAGGTTCACGTGTCACAAAATCAGCCATAAAAATCATTAGTGTATCTATCTGTGGTGTCCTTGAAGGATTGATGGAAAAAAATTTCTCTTCTTTTTGGAAACGGGAACGATTTTTCCAAAAAAAACACCATTTTCACCTGAAAAAAATTATTAACAAATCCATAACATTAATATGAAAATTTTGACGAAAAAATGGAATCGTTCAAGGACACGGCAGTTAAATTACGAATAAGCAAAAATAAAGTTTTGAAATCCGTTGCAAACTCTTTCGGCACTCGTAGTCACCGCAAATATCGTGATAATCGCGTTTAAAGTTTCAAATATAAGCGTAAGGGAGCAAGATGAAAAACGAAATGAAGAAGATGAAAAATTAGCTGATGGGATCGAAACAAATATAAAAAAAATTTAGTACCAAATGGAACACGTTATTAATAATTGTTGAATTTCGTGCTTGGTAAAGTCTCCACATGTTCCCTTAACCCTATTTGTATTTTCACAATTCGACATATTCAATAGGTTGATGACAAAACTAAAAAAATATTGCATATGAAAAGCGCACAGAATATCTCGAATAAAAATAATAAAAGACAACAAACACATTCTCGTTATGAGTGCTGCTCTCCGGGGCAGCTGGGCGGCATCATCTTTCGTACCTACATTCGCACCCAGCAAGCAAAGAGAATCTGGGTGCCTATGTACAGCTTGCTATGGAGAACGAATGATGCATAGCAGTTGATATCTCTTCGAATGGGAGAGAGAATGAGCAACGGGTACTATTACGCCATGCTCATATACCTACACTATAGAACAGCAATGATTCACCTGCCTCGGTGGTGGTGAACCAAAGCCGTCAACTCCGCAGCTCAGTGGTGAATGGTTCAATAGGGTGTATGTTCGTGAAGCGAAGAACGAATGAAGAGTGTTCGTTCTTTTTCAGCTGATTCGTTTTCCAAGCTCTGACCGGTAGTCGATGGAAAACACAAATAATAAACGTTAGTAGGCGTTTGCGTTAGTTTCAGAAGTTGCAGCATTTCAGGGATTACATCTTGACTACGATGTTGCAAACAATTAATAACGAATATTTGTTTTCCATTCAAATGTAGGTACTTAGTTGATTGTAACAGTAATTTCAACATAATTACTGAATTGAATTGTGATTTTCATAAATAACATCAATTTTTTTCAGAGCTAAAATATGGTTTTGATATTGGTGTACAATTGATGGAATTATTGAAGACAACGTCCTAAATATGAACAAAACTAACTGAAAGAGATCAAATGTGACGTTGTAAAACATTATACTAACATGATAGCATATTTCGACTAGCTAAAAATCCCCTTCAGGAATCCGGAAGAAAATCGAGCATGTGACTCAGTGTGCTAATTTCGTATGCAAGTGATCTACCCTAATTTTCCAAATCTATCATATAAAGCACACATTATGAGAAATTCCAATATCGTCAAGGAGTTGTGATTTGGTGTAATATTGCGGACATTGAAAAAAAACATGATCATAATTTATTTAATTTTTTGGAAATCAACCAGAATAGGTTGGCAAAGCTGTATTATTGTGCAATATGAGGCCACACTTTGTCACCATTTTCCTCTGATATAGAACTCCTATCCCTCACCTTCCCGCGATGTCCGTTCAAACACTTTGACAGTGGTTGGGATTGGAGCCTGACTCAGATTTGTTTCGGATAGAAGCGGCATTAGTGACCACGGTGGGATCTGTGGTCGTATGCTGACAGGGAAGGGGAACAAACGACGCGCGCGTGTGTTACGCGTGGGCACATTATTTTTTGCTTATTTTAGGCCGCTCAATTTTTTTCATTTTCTCTTCATGAATGAATTCGAAAGTTTTCTGTTGTAGCTCCATTTTGTTTACAACCTTCGATTACATTTTTTGCGATTATATTGTCCTTTTCCTTTTGTTATCAGGGGCGGTCCCATGAACTCAAGCTAACTAAAAACTAATACAAAAAAAAACAAGCTAAAAAATCTGAAAATGATCGGTGAAGTATAAATATGAAGCAGGGAGGGAGTGTCCCTATTGCCGGCAGTCTAGAGTTCAAGTTTCTCGATAAAAAATTTCGGAAATTGATCGCACTCGACTTTCGTACATATTGCTATGATCGTATTGTCTACATTCTTTTCAAGCTCCGGTAGAACAGCATTGGAGGTGGCCGGCGTCGTTATTGGCCATTTGATGAAAATGTCGAGTCATTGAAACTGCCATAGTGTGAATTATTTGCTCCTCCCAAGTATCATTATTTGGTTCATTGTACATTTGCACTTACTCGGTCAATCACGAAGTAATGCACACTCGCTAGCCAATAAATAATATAAAACGATTTTCAGTAAGCATTGCCGCCTTGAGCATAACCAATCAATAGATATTATAAATATTTTGAGGTACTAAGCACTGCGAAGACTGACTATTCACATAGCCTTTAGATTTTAGATCTTAGATTAGCGGTGACTCTATACCGATGAAACGCAGACAGGACCCATAGTGAATTATACTGCAAACGATCGCACATTTGTTCCATTTTCTATGGGGTTTCTTTTCTTTAGGGGAGGGATTTGCGATCATGGTTAGTATATGTGTATATAAAAGCTATTCTGCAATATAGAAGCAGCAAATTCATCATTCTTTCTTTCATGAACTGTTCCTCAAGATATATATATATATATATATATATATATATATATATATATATATATATATATATATATATATATATATATATATATATATATATATATATATATATATATATATATATATATATATATATATATATATATATATATATATATATATATATATATATATATATATATATATATATATATATATATATATATATTCATCTTGACCATGCATTATATAAGAACAAATCAAAGTTAATGTGCGTGAACCATACCTTAAACGAATGAGATTGATTTTATTATTTTATTTTATAGGTATATTTAGTTGAAGCAGGTAAAAGCCTCTAGGAGCTAGGTTTCATTCATAATCTCTCTCCAACAGGCATAAAACCTCCTTATTTTTACAAACAGGTTGAATCTATTTTAGTTAGGTACAATTTATCGGTTGTGCGTCGAGTAATACACACAGGTTGTATATCCGTATGCCAAGCGTTCGGTTTGCTTCGTTAATTTGAGCAAATATATCTTCAAGTATACACAGTAGAATAAAATTATGATCGAGTTTGATCAGCTTCTGTTAATTTCTGTTGAGTGATACTTCAACATGTTAATTTATGCCTAACGACCATTATGCCAAACGTAAATTATGCCTAACGTCCATTATGTCTAACATCTTTAGGCCTAGCGTCCATTATGCCTAACGTACGTATGTCAAACGTCCGTATGCCTAACGTACTTATGCCTAATGGGGTACACCCTCTTATAACTATTTCTAAATGTAGTTTAAATTTTCATTCAATGAGCTAATCTAATTTGATTCGTGTATTTTATAATTTTGAATTACATTAATCATTCTACTTATTTTATGAATTTGAACATCTTTTATTTCATTTTTAGCTTTATTTTTTTATTTCGTTCGTTTTATTGATTTTCTATAATTTATTCAGTTTAATCGAGATTGTATTCGTGCAGGAGTAGAAACTGTTTTCATCCCACCTCTAGTTGAGTGCCTACTTCACATGAGTTCTGCAAACTATTGAATGATCCAACAGTGTTATGTGTAAGAAATGTCTCATTTCACTGCTAGATGGATTAAATCGTTTTTTTTTTTATATGCATCTACGACGGTTCCTGAGTTCACAGAAGTAGGAACTGAATAAGAAAATTTAAAAATCGAATTTATATTTTTGATGCCGAATGCCTTTAAAATGCATGAAACGTCGAAATTTGATGAAATTTCGAAAAAAAAGTCGACCAAGATTGACTTTTTTGTATTTTGGCAAATTTTTGCCTTTGCTTTTCTCATATAGAAAGGTTATGCAATCACTCTGAAAATCGTCAACCTAATTTTCTTTCGACTGACATAGGATTTATGGATTTTACAGGAGCGTAGCTAGGGAAGTAAGGAGGACATCAGGTCCGGCAAGCGAGTAAGTGGGGCAAAGTGTATTAACCCTAGAACGTTTCACTAGGGTACAAATGTACCCCACGCCTTCTTTGGAGCCGTTTGAAAACGAGAATTCGGCATTTATCGACCCTCACCATAATTCAATTTAGAGTTCCTAGTAAGAGTAGAAAAAGGTGGTTTGCTTATAGCCTTCGTGGAAGCAGGTGTCAAAGTTGGCGTTGGGTTCATTTGTACCCCAGTGTACGGTTTCCGTTAGTGTTTCATCAGATTTCGTGCTGTCAGTGGAAATGTGATTCGTGACAATGCCAGTTTAAATACTGGTAGTTTTATTGCGTAAATAACAACTAGTATTATATGATCGTTTTTAATCATTTATTTAATTTGTTTAGTTTCATTTTGAAGCGGATCAAAAAATTGTTCTCATTTTTGCTGATTTTTATTGTTTTATTGTTATATTTTATAGTTTTTCAAAGCAATGGTTCGCAAGTATAATTTGCGCACAGTAACTGCAGTAACAGTAACGTTGCGTGTTAAAAATGTATTACTGGTCAGAAATATTTTTCATTTTAATTTCCACCCCATTTTGTGGTATTTTCCAAAACACGATTTTTAAACTTTCACTCTTCAAAATAATAGCACTTTTTCAAAAATATCTAAGTTCCATTTTTTACCGTTTCAAGACCATTCTTTGAATATTTAGAATCGTTTGATTTTTTTTTCAAATCGGTTCGAAATTCGCAAAATTATAGTAAGCGATTTTTTCATTTTTTATTTTGTTCAAACCAATTTATGTATCATTGATTCAATAAATTTCTTACTTTCACTTACACAGCTGTTTTCGAAATTAAAAAAGAAAGAAAGTGATGTATTATACATATCTTTTGTTTGCATTTTTACTTGCGAAAAATGCGATCAAACGCGTGGGGTACATTTATACCCCAGTGAAACATTCTAGGGTGGAAAACGCAAGTGCAACGTTCTAGGGTTAAGAATGTAATAGACACAATTATATTGAACATAATCGGTCATGGTCAAATATATATATATATATATATATATATATATATATATATATATATATATATATATATATATATATATATATATATATATATATATATATATATATATATATATATATATATATATATATATATATATATATATATATATATATATATATATATATATATATATATATATATATATATATATATATATATATATATATATATATATATATATATATATATATATATATATATATTTATTTATTTATTGTCGTCAAACAAAAGTAGACCGTTTTGTTACAACGATAAAATATAGTATGCACTTAAAAATTAAAATACTAATAACTAAACTAAAGACTATCTTGTTTACATAGCACTACTTTAGGATGTTCTTTATAAGCGAATAGAATTGAAATATTTTTTTACTCTGCTTTTTGTCATTGTTAAGTCAATAGCTTCGCTGTGCTTGCTATCATCTGATTTAATGGTCCAAACTTGGCATAATTTGTACGATAATTGTTTGTTATAAATGTATTTCGGATTCGTAACTGCCGGGAAGGTATATAAAAATTAAGTTTAGATAGAAGTTCGACTGAATCAATACGACACGAAATGATATCGTTTAGAAATGAAACCATTGCATATTCTCGGCGCTCTTTTAGTGTTTGGATGTTAATGAGCATACAGCGAGCTTTTTAAGCTGGGAGAGGAAATCGTGTCCAACCTATTTTGCGAAGCGCAAACAATAAAAATTGCCTTTGTACTGATTCTATTCTTTCTTCGTGTGTGATTGAGAAAGGTGACCAAACTATGCTACAATATTCCAGTATTGACCTTACATACGAGATGTATAATGTTTTAATTGTATATGGATCTTTAAAATTGTAACTAAAACGCTTTATAAATCCAAGCATGTTATTTGCTCTATTGATGATTGTGTTGTAATGGTCAATGAATGTTAATTTTGAATCTAGAATGACTCCCAAATCTTTAACTCTTTCGCACTTTTGTACCACTTGATTTCCTAGAGTGATTGAAATGTCAGGTGTATTTCGTTTCCTACTAAAAGTTATTGCATTACATTTTTTTACGTTTAGTTGCAGAAGGCTTTTGTTACACCAGATGTAAAACATATGTATTTCTTCCTGTAATAGCTTTATGTCTTGTTTGTTCCTAATTTCTAAAAAGAGCTTTATGTCGTCGGCATAGATAAGAACTTTTATGTTTTTGAGAATGAATGATATATCGTTTACGAATAAAATGAACAAAAGAGGGCCTAGATGGGAGCCTTGAGGAACTCCTGATGTGACTTGAATGGGATTCGATTTCTTCCCTTTAAATCTAACTATTTGTTGACGGTTAGTTAAGTATGATTCGAGCCATTTGAGAAGACCTGGTTCAATTCCTAATTTTTTCAGTTTGAATAATAGCAAGGGTATGTCGATACGATCAAATGCCTTGCTAAAGTCTGTGTAAAGAGCTTCAATGTAGTTTCCATTCTCCATTGCAATCAATGAGTAGTTGCGAATTCTAGTAAATTTGTATTAGTTGAACGTCCTTTGAAGAACCCATGTTGCATGTTAGTAATTCTGTTTTTGATTTGATTGAATAGTTTTACATTTCTTACAAAAGAAATGTATAGGATTCGCTCAAACTTTGAAAACTTTTTCCGAGGCCCGGAGGGCCGAGTTTCATATACCAATCGACTCAGCTCGACAAATTGAGACAATGTCTGTGTGTGTGTGTGTGTATGTGTGTATGTATGTATGTACAAAATGTCATGTAATTATCTCAGCAATGGCTGAACCGATCTTAATGAAACTAGTTTCAAATGAAAGGCCTAATGCTCCCATTTGACACTATTATTTTTGTTTTTTGATATGTTGTTTACTTTCTGAGATATGGGTAATTTTGTCAAAACAGGGCTGGTTTGAAGCGAATAACTTTCGTACACGGCAATTATATCGCACAAACTAAACAGAAACGAAAAGCTTATGAAAATACCTTTCCAACAAGCTATAGATTGTCAAAATCCGTTCACAAACAGCGGAGGTATTAAACATTTTGTGTTTTTATTCCTCGCTTATCAATTTTCACCAACTAAAACGAGATCGTTACGTACAGAGTATTTCTTTACTGGTGTTTTAGGGGTAAAACTAAACCGATTTTGAATATCAGGGTATGAAAACACATCTACGTGAGTCAAGGAATACAATTCCGTAAATATTTTGTGAATTTACTCAACGATAAATTAACTGTTTCTGGAAAATTAATATGTAAGTTTACTACAACGATAAAGAGCGAACTTTTTCCAAAGTTAAGGTGTTTTCCCTTGCACTACGCATTTCGATGAATCGCGAGTTTGAATTTTGATGGTATATGAATACGCAGATCATCATATGACTCTCCTAGAAATTTATAATAACTTTTTCATATAATTCATATTTATATTACACTCATCACAGTGGTCGCAATGGTACCAAAACGTGCGTTCAGTTAATGGTGCTCTAGGAGTTGATTTTAGCGATTTGGTGTGTTAGGAACATTTTTTCAGAATGTAAGCCCTCTTCTTTTGATGTATATTGAATTGTGAATAATCCACCTAAAAGTGAGATAGACAATTTATTTCCACTAACTTTCGATATAGAGTCATAATGTCAATGACAAACTTATAGAAAATTATACTACGAGAAAACTTGCTAAACATGCAAACTCTCCAAAATGTAATGGTGTTGGGATAAAGCGCGTTGTTTGTGGGAGGCACACAAAAATCATTTTTTCATTATAACTTTTTACATTTCTTACAAAAGCAAAGTATAGGATTCGCTCAAACTTTGAAAACTTTTTCCAAGGCCCGGAGGGCCGAGATTCATATACAAATCGACTCAGCTCGACAAATTGAGACAATGCATTGGGGCAAAACGGGCATAATAGCGTACCGTGCGGTCGTTATGAATACTAGCAATCAATTTTCCAGCCCTTTTTACATAAGAAAAACCTTACCTGGTAAACGACATCCAGCCTTTTAAAAAAAAAGTGGCGTTTTGGGTCCATTTTTTCCCACCGTGCAATGTCTGTATGTGTGTGTATGTGTGTATGTATGTATGTACAAAATGTCATGTAATTATCTCAGCAATGGCTGAACCGATCTTAATGAAACTAGTTTCAAATGAAAGGCCTAACGTTGCCATTTAACACTATTATTTTTGATTTTCGATATGTTGTTTATTTTCTGAGATATGGGTTATTTTGTCAAAACATTGCAGGTTTTTAGTAAATAACTTTCAAACAAAGCAACGCTGTCCCACAAACTGCACATAATTAGAGACCTTGTAAAAATACCTTTCTATCAAGCTTTATATTGTCAAAATCCGTTCACGAGCGACGGAGATATTTTGTATTTCTATTCCTCGCTTACCAATTTTCACTAATTAAAAAGGAGACCGTTTCATATAGAGTATTGCTTTACTGGTGTTTTAGGGGCAAAATTAAACCGATTTTGAACATCGGGGTATGAAAACACATCTACGTGATTCAAGAAACTCGATTATGAAAGCATTTTGTGAATTACCTATATAATAATTGAACTATTTCACAAAAATCAATATGTAAGTTCACTTCAAAAACAAAATAATGCGTTCATAGTGATTTTTTTCTAGAGTTCATGTATTTATCCCTTGGATTAGGCGTTGCGTTCAATCGTGAAGTAAATATTGGATGGTATATAATTATACAGTTCATCAAGTAATTCACCTAGTAGTGAGATAAGACTTCTCATACAATTATACTCGTGGCATCACCGAAAGAAACTGTATTTTTGAATCCCAAAACTCTAGCAAAAATTTAACTCTTTGCAAAATTTAGATTATATTGGTTATGGCGCAAAAATTTCTACTTACATTATTTATAATAAGGATTTAAGGAATCAATATATCGCATAATATACCTATAAAAATAAGGTCTGGCATGGCCTCACATGCCCTCCCCATCTCTATCTCACTCTCTCTTTCTCTCCCTCTCTCTCTCTCTTTCTTCATGTTGGTGGCAACTTTCACGACTCACATCTATCTTGCTATTTCTCTATCCATTTCTAAGTTGTGTGATTATATTCTCTGCTAATCTTTATTAATATTCAAGCTGATTTCATGTGTGCGATGTAATTGTGAAGGTTTGAGAAAACAAAACTTTTTTTGTCTGTTATCCTATTATTTTCTTTGCATTTTAGTGTAAAAGAGACTCGCGGAAACAATACAATAATAATACATCCTACATGTCAAATAAAATATTTGTTGTCCGAGAAAATTTGCAAAATATTTGCCTTATGGGAAAACTATAACTATTTTCAAGGTGAAATTGGTATTTCGAAACGTTGCACTATGGGTAGACAGGTGACCATCGAAAACTACATCAACTCAAATTTAATTCAGTTCTATTCAAAGCTTGTATAAACACTATAATAAAGAAAATTCATGGCTATCTCAGAAAAATATGTGACTTAACTGGGAGGTAGGACATTCCACGTGCGATATTTCAACTCTTCGTATCTCTATTGAATTTTGAATAAAACATATGCTAAAATATGTCATGTGAAAACTATGAACACCTTTTTGTGATGTTATTATTGAAAATGTACATACATTATATTGGTATGAACTTTCATGAAAAATAACGGATCAAAGCCCAAAAATATCCACGAATTAGATCCGGGAAAAGAAGTCTCCCAAAGTCCCCACTCTCAATGGGGGATGCAAGTACAAGGTGTCTTCTAACTTATCGTCGTCTATATCTGCTCTATACCGAGTACACTTCAATTGAAGTTTCAACGGAAATCACAATTAGTAGTGAGGCATTGGATAATTCAGCACACGTTTCTTTCGAGTTTTCCATATTGTACAAGTAAATTAACGAGGATTACAATCAGAGTTTATGCATTGGACAGATAGTTGATCTGACTACATTTTTGCCATCCTGACAGTTTGAACCATTTCTTTTTCACAGTAATGGATTGTCCAGGGCTTATTTATCCATATTTCCTGAACGAGAATTCCGAACGAAACAATATGCAAACTATAAGGATGACTGGAAAGAGACTGCATTATAATCAACTGAATGCACGCCTTTTATGCCATCGACATAGCCTAGACACTTCACACTATTTATTTTAATTCAAATGAAAACTTTGAAATATCTACTTGTCTCTTTTACGAATCGCATTCTCCATCTTTTGCTCTCTGTTCAAAGGGCTTTCGTGAGATTTTGTCTACTTTCCGAATCTGTAATAAGTTTTGATGTAGGCGTTCATTTGATAAAGTTATGACATATTTGTCGAATGAAGATTCGTCAAATCGTTGTAAACGTCACGAAAGAATGTGTCATGTGACCTTGTCTCACTTTACTATATTCAATTGCGCGTTAAATTACTGGACCAGCAAATTCTATTCTGCACAATATTTTTCGGAAATATATGACCAAAAAGTAAACTTTGATTTCCAAAGCAAATTGAACGTTCCAGGTTCCTGATAACTATTTAAGGTCTATCAATAATGTTGAAACACTAAATAATCTTAAAATGACACCGTCAAGTCAAGAAGCGTGAAAACGAAAAGACTAAAACAAAAAAAGGATAGAAGCCCTAGAAATTTTGTTCATCAGCGTTCATTTAATCTACTTTATTCGTTTCATCATTTGGATTCACTCTGATCAGTTTATTCATTTCGTGCATTTTAGTCATATCATTCATTTCACTTATTTTATTCACTGTTTTCATTCAATGCATTCTATTCATTTTCCCAGTTCGTACATTTTGTTTAAAATGAAGAACATTTTATTAACCTATTTTTTCAGTTTTATTCATTTCATCCAAATAATTTTTTTGACACAATTTATTTTTTCTATTAATGTATACAACAACTTACAACATCGATTAATTCATCATTTCAATCAATGCATTTTCTTCTTTTTTATTCATTTTGTCAATTCACTTCATTTTGTTTATTTGGTTCGTTTGTTTCATTTATTCATTTAATTTATTTTTTATTCATTTTATTTTCTTTGTTCTTTCCATTCATTTTATTAATTTGAACCCTTAAATTAAATTGATTCATTTAATTCATTTGATTCATTTTCTGCACTTGATTCATTTGATTAATTTGATTAATTTTATTCATTTGATTTATTTGATTTATTCAATTCATTTGATTCATTTAATTCATTTTGTTCATATCTTTAATTTTATTCATTTCAGGTTCAGTCATTCCATTTATTTATTTCATTCAATTTGTTAGTTTGAGTCAATTCATTCTATTAATCTTATACTTATTTCTAAATATAGTCTAAATTTTCATTAATTAAGCTAATATAATTTGATTCGTGTATTTTATAATTTTGATTTACTACTTCGCATGAGTTCTGTAAACTAATGAATAATCCAACAGTGATATGTGTAAGAAATGTCTCATCTCACTGCTAGGTGGATTAAATCGGTTTTTCGTTAACGGTTGCTTCAAAGAGTTTATAATGGCAATTCCACGGTAGTTACATATGTCAGATTTTTTGCCACTTTTAAAAATGGGTACCAGGTACGAGCTTTTCCATAAATTGGGGAAAATGCCACATTCAAGCGACATGTTAAAAAGCCAAAAAAGAGGAGCTGTGAGTTCCAACGCTAAGTTCTTCATAAATACGGGTGGAATCCCGTCAGGTCCAGAACCTTTGGAGGCATCTAGTTTGTTTAGATCCTCCATATTATCTTGCACACTGACATGATTAACGCCAATGTCTGTGGTGAATTCTGGGAAGAAACCGAAATATTCGCGATCACGATCTTCTTCAGAAAATATGGTATAGATGTCTTGAAAGAAGGTTGCGAAAAGATTGCAGGTTTGTTCCGAGTTGACACCGATATTTTCTTTAAGTTTCATTTTTGAAGGGAAGTTTTCCGATTTTAAATTATTTTTAACATGATTAAAGAAATTTTTTGGGCAAGATTTTATTTGAAGTTCGGTTTTTGAGTTATACTCTTCAAATGCTATATTAATGGATAGGTTTAGTTGATCGCAAATGTCCAAATAGTTAAATAAGTTCCTTTCATTTGAGATTTTTTTATACTTTTTGTGGGCCTTTTGTTTACGATTTTTTAAATTTTTAATTTGCTCGTTATACCAAACCGGATATTTTGTGTTACCTTGTCGCCTAATTTTTTTCATTGGTACTTGTTCAACTATTATATCAAACAATTTTGTGTAAAAGACGTCTACTGAATTTTCGATACTTGTTTCATTTCTAAACAACATTTGCCAAACTATACTGCTTAATCTTTGTTTTATGTTGTCAAAATTTGCCAATTGAAATTGAAAGGCCTCTTCGTACTCGCAGTCATCGGGTCTTTTGTTATCATGTACAAATACAGAAAACTCAATTGCTGTATGAAACGCTTCATTTTTCCATAGTGGAGTTAATGATTCGGTGACACAGAAGTCTTCAAGAATGTTTGTGAATAATAAATCTAAATAACAGTTTTGCTGATTTCTAACATGATTAATTTGGTTAAGTACTAAACTTGCAGTTTTGTCAAATATGGCCTACAGAGTTTCGTTATACCCAACGACTGGAAGTAGGATGCTTTCATTTTCAGTGTCTGGAAAGAAGTCAATGCTTCGTTGATTGAAGTCACCATAAATATGAACTTTTACCTCTGGGGGGAGCCTGGTTATAATGTCTTCGGCAATAAGAAAAAAACTTTTCAAATGTATCTTTGCGGGCATTATTTGGGGGGAAGTACACAGAGGCAAATATATGTGTTTCACCTGCCAGATGGGTTTTTTACCCACACATGCTTAAATTCTTTAAATTTCCTTGTAGTAATGATTTCTGCGTTAAATTTTGATGTAATTGCTATTAAAACTCCCCCTCCTGACTTCTTTTCAGACATATGAATGTCTCGGTCAGCTCTAATCACATTGTAGCTGTTCCCGAAAACTTCTTCACTTCTAACACTTTCGTCCCAACTAGTTTATGTAGCCAAAATAATTGTATAGGAGCTACTTAAAATATTCTTTAGAATTTCATTCATTTTCGATGCACTTTTCATTTTATTAAAATTTTGACAGTAAATTAAAATTTCTACTGACGACTCTACTTGAGGAGTCGAGATTACCTCTTTTTGTTGTCGTTCAAATGGCGTCGAATCTTGGCAAACTGCGGTGTCCTCGTCGTTTCCTTCTTCTAGGGAATGCGTCAATGTCGTCGAAAACACGAATGTTGAGAATGGCACGCCTCACACAAAACTGTTGGCGAGCGCTCCGATGTTGGGTGCATTTGCAGCGTCGACCCTGGTAAATCAGCCACTGAATAGGGATTCAATGTCGGTCCTCTTTGAAACTGAATTGTTGGCCTATAGTTCGTGGGGGGTCCTGAGAAATGATCCTTTGCAGCCGCAAGAAGAACTCTATCCGGTGGTAGGAAACTATTGTTGTAGTGACTACTCGTATGGTTTTTGTTATAGTGGGTGCTACCGGCCCTAAATGTGATTCTGCGATTGGTATTACTCGTATGGTTACTATTAACTGGCTGTCGTGAGTGGCGCGCCGCTGCGAGTTGCTCTTGATCAGGTCGAAGAAAATTTGTAGTGTTTTCGTTTTTTTCATTAACGTTATTATTATTATTTCGCCTCGATCTTTTTTTACGTGTTCTAGCCTTTTCGGCCTGTTTTTGCTGGTTGAGGTTTCTTAATTTGCGTGCATCGTAATCGCTCCAGTCTACTTTCCATACTTTCCTTGTACCCAAAAAGCGCCAACCTGAGTTATCGATATTTTGTCGTTATTTAATTCGGCTTCCAAACTGGGGCATGAATCAAGTGATGATGTAGCGTTTTGACTTGCCGTTATGTTTGATGAAAGCGCCTTAAGTTCGTCGAGAATATCAATAGTTAGCGCAGAATTTGTGAAGTTTTGACTGGTGGATATGTTCGCTGACAGAGACTTAAGCTCGTCAAGAATATCAATCCCCAGCGTCGGGTTTGACGTCATAGTAATACTAGCCGCTGTGTCCAGAGACAGTTGATTAAGCTGGCTTATTTCATCATTCATGGTGCGCAGTTCAGCTAATAGCTCTGACGTTTCCGTTTTCAGCGTGCTATAGACATTATTTTTCGTTGTCGTCATTGCTGTATCGAATAGCGAGGTAATGTGATTTTTAATGGCAACAACACTTCCAGTCAAACTGCTGTTTTTGTTTATTGCTATCAATTCCTGTTTTATTGTTGTAAGCAAAATTTCTAGGCCATCGATCGCTTCGTGAACTATGTTAGGCTTCTCCAGTTGAAACGCGAGCCGGTGCATTACTTCCGTATTGGCTTGCAGTTGTGATTCCAGAAGTTGTTGTTGTTCAATAAGCCCTTTGAACTCAATCCTGGCCTGCATCAATTCTTGACATGATTCACAGCACGGTAATAGATACGAGTTGATGTCCACCTTCTTGTCCTTCTTCCGCAGTGATCCCCTCGGAACAGTCACTCCAATGCAAGCGGCGTGGAACTTTCTTGGACAACCTATACACGTCCGGAAGTGTCGAAAGTGCAAATTTCGCAACTCATTATGATTAATGTACACACACGAAAAGCTGAATTAATAAAAAACTAAATGAAATATCGCGCACGGCACCTGGATCGAACGATAAACGCGTGCGAACTTGACGACGACGTGTTGTATATATATATATATATATATATATATATATATATATATATATATATATATATATATATATATATATATATATATATATATATATATATATATATATATATATATATATATATATATATATATATATATATATATATATATATATATATATATGTATATATATATATATATATATATATATATATATATATATATATATATATATATATATATATATATATATATATATATATATATATATATATATATATATATATATATATATATATATATATATATATATATATATGTGTGTGTGTGTGTTTGTGTGTGTACTTTTACATAAGTAGATTCAAAATTGTTTTTTTTGTAAATGTTTCCTTCAAAAATAAACAATCCAAGAATGTATTACAAAAAAGCAGAACCCAATCCAAAATATTTTGCAAGATATAAAATAGAACGCATAGGAGTATTTTTCAAGCTCATATTTTAGCTATGTAGGCTTTTAGAAAAATAAGATGCAACAAGTTGAAAAGCACCTTTTACATATACACTAGCGTCATCCAGTGACGTAATTCTGAACTAAAATGTTCTTCTATTATACCCCTTGGACAAAAGTACAACACTGTAGAAGAGAGTAAATATGTAGCTAATCAGGATTACGAGATACCGCATCATGAATTTACCCTTTTCTAGGTGATGCAAAACTATTCTGGGCGTGTTGCAATATTTATTGAAATGATTTCAAACATTTGACTGGTAGTGTATGCGCTACGTGATGGCAGGAATCAGACAGATCATGTCCTTCTACACAACTTCGCTGAGGGAGTGAATCTTCTAGGAAATCAAGATCATCAGTTAAAATGTGTTCAAAATGTATTATTTTACTTATACACTAGCGCCATATGGTCACAGAGTTCCAAAATAAAACGATTGTAATGTGTATGGTCATGACCGTTTGAATGGAATTTCAAAAAAGATACGAACCTTCTACATGGTTAGAAAAATAAGATGAAACATGTTGAGGTGCTGAACTTCACATGTACACTATCGCCATGCAGTGACATAATTCTAAACTAAAATGTTCACTTGCCGAATCCCATTGGTTAAAAAACAACTTTCCTGAAGAAAGCAAATATGTAGACATTCAGGATTTAGAGATACAGCCTCATGAATTTCCTAGGCGATGCTAAAATTTTCGGAGTGTGTTGCATTATTCAATATGGGTGTTGCAATACTTATTGAAGCGATTCCTAAGTTACGACGGGTAGTGTAAAGGCAACAACATGCACGATAAAATTGGTGGGGATCTGAACTCGTCTTCCTATACGCCATCAATTTCAATTCAAATGTATAGCAGAAATAGTCACTTAGGAACGTCACTCTTTTATTTTGTTTAATTTTTGAAGCTCTTATAAAAACTGATCCTGGCGTGCTAAAGACAAACGGAAAAGGCCACTTTTCGCCATTTTTCTTCTACTTTCCGAAACTCAAGGTGCGATCACAGCTCACTCAACTTAGTTTTTTTGTCTTACAGTGTTATTGCTACGAAACCTCATGCTAACAAGGAATATAAGTCTCTAATAAGCTGGCAGTATAAAATATACATTCTCACACTGGTTAACTCTTTTCTCCTTTTCTCCGATTTTCGTCAAGATTCGCGACTATGGAAAACTATGGATGTCATTATTAAATTATACCACACACACTTAGTTTTTTTATTTATCACTTACGGTTGAACGGATTGTCAGTTTTTATTATAAAGAACACATCAAATGGACCATGCCGCCGTCCAATGGTTTCACACAGAGCGGAAGGGAAAGCGTAAAACGAAGAATTTGATACCTTTCGTGGCTTGTTGAGCCGACGCCGCCTTCGGGTGTTGAGTGTTTTGATATATGCTAACGAGGACAGAAACTCTTCCCGTTTATACCTATATTATGGAATCACATTTCAGTTGTTTTGTGTTATGGAGCAGCAAATTTCAAATGTGTTCCAGAATGAGGTCTACAGTTTATCATATTATAGTTTAGCTTCTTTTGTTAAATATACTCGGCATTCGACATACAGTGCTGTTCGAAATAAGCCAGCGAAGCGCAAGCCTTTTTTTTCGAGTATGGTGATTTGGATTTGAATATGTTTTTCATGTTCGCATCGTGTATGGTGATAAAAATTCAGTTTCTGTGGGCCGTCTAACCTACTAACGTCTACCTTTCGATTTTAATAATACAACTTTACTATCATCAAATAAATGTTACGCCAATTTTCGACAGTCCACTTGGCGTCAAATTCGACAATGTTCAAACGATTGTGAAGGTGCCGTATTGCGAGTAGTGGAACTTTTCTCGTACTTCCTGTGTGCAAATTTGTCTTAATCAATCGTTGACGTTCCAATAGAATGTTCCAGGTCTTTCTAGAATTCTCTCAAAGACATAAACCAATATTATTTTGCCATCCGACCCATCAGTTTGTTAAGTTTGAGCGGATGTTGTTCGCTATCTACCGCTAGTTTCACATTTGTTTGTCCAGTGCAATGTATTGTGTATCTTTGTGGCAGAACACTGTAAAAGTTCCTGAACTTCACGGTATGTTTTGCCACTAGCATTCAACCGTTTGAAGAGATTTCGCTCCTCGACTGACCTATTTTCGTGAAATACTACAATATGCAAACTTTTAATTTCGGGTTAATTGTAAGCGTAGAAATACTATTCCGAACAAAACAGATTGACTAAACTGAAAATCTTGGAAACTTTAGCGATTTGAAAACCTTTTGTGGTAGCGCTGCGATTTTTACGAACAGCTTTATATCGACTTTCTTCCGAAATAACAGCTGTGTTTCGTAAACAAGAAGCCAAATTCCAAATGGTGGCGTGTTCTACTCTTCGTACTATAGGTCACTTACAAAAACATATAATGTTATTGGAGAATAGAACGTATGGGAGTATTTTACATTAAACTCGGAAAATATTTACGCTGCTATTTTTTCGAACAGTGCTGTATATGCGTATATGAAAAGCAGTTTTCGACGCACAATATTTTAATAAGTCGTACCTAGAATGATGTAATTGAAATCGAACTTTGTCGAATTAAATGTAATTTACTAAAGAAAACGGATATGACGCTCGAGGAAAAGGTTAGTTTGATGAAAAACTAAAACGAATATAGGATGTTGAGTTGTGATGTGATGATGATATCGATGGTTCCACTTCATATTCGTATCAAAAATTGAGTTGAATGATGTATCATGAAGATAATTAATATTTCGACACATAACGTAAAATGTCCCGCATTAGATTAAAAGACGAAAAACCGAAAGAAATCATCAGAAATTTTACTAAATTTGACCAAGTTATTGTACATAAAATATAAGTGGGTAAATCATTGTACGGCAAGCAGTTCTGACATGCTTCGAATATATACGTAAATTTATTAAGGCGGGGGAGATAATAGTTTCAACGTAAAAAAACACTTTTTCACGATTTTTTTAGAAATTTGGGTGAAGCGAATTGATGGAACCTTTGGAACATTATAATGTATCATTTCAATAGCATCCTGTAATTTTTCTATGCAAATCTATAGACAAGCTACTCGGTGACAAAAATAGTTGATTTTTATAAAATGCTTCAATATAATGTAAATTTGATAAAATATTAAAAGTTCGGAAACAAAAGCAGTTAGGGTTACCACCTCTGGAGAGTCTATGACCCGGAGATTTTCACTGATCTGGGGGGTGATGGATTTTGAGAGGAACGAGACAGAAATTGGAATCAAAGCGATTGCTAGGCATTTTAGAGCACTTTAATCGCTTTTTATTACTACGTTAAAGTAAAGCTGTAAATTTTTGACGTTTGAGAACGGTTTTATCGGTTTAATGTGGTGTAGTATTTCACTTCCCCGACTAAGTGCCAAGAATACAAAAGCACCAGCTACTCTCACTGTGGAGCTCGAACGAGCATTGCTCTTCTCCACAACTAACAGGAGAAGGAAAGCAAAGGAGACAGAGCTGCGACATCACACTATGTGGTGTCGGTTATTCGTCACCAACAAATTTTAATTTCGCAACAAAGGGGCAAAACTCACCTCCCTAGCCCAGTTAAGAATCGCTGCTGGAGTAGCAACAACACCGCAAGAACTCGTTTGATGTTGACCTAGTCAGTTGGATTAGAAAAAATCTGCCAGACCTTAGTGCAGCTGGTGATAAGCACCACTAAGAGTGAAATGATTTGGCAAAATTGCAATAAAATAACTTTTTTACACCATTTTGAGCGACTTCAATTGTAGCACATAGCGAAATATTGCTTTCCTTAACCCTCCGGAAGTCGCGCATATGGCTTACCGAACGAGCAGCCGCTGGTCCCCTAAGACGATTTCGCTAGATTTTCAGAGCAGCGTGCACTCAGTGTACTAGCGCGACTTCCTGAAGGTTAATTTGTAGTAAATTTTATTTGTTTTTCATTTTCATTGATTTGTGAAAGAAATTAGCAATATTTGGTGAACTCCTCGCCACCTTGAAACGAAGGGTTAGTCGGGAAAAATAAATCTGAACCAGAGTAATAGTTAATTTAGACTTTTTAAATATTTTGTAAAGAATCAATTAATACCAAAAAAATTGAACCTATGCTTCTTCCCACCAAACCCGGAGAAATTGATGTAAAACCCGGAGATCGCTCCCAAAAACCGGAGTCTCCGGGTCAAACCCGGAGGGGTGGTAACCCTAAAAGCAGTTCAGCAGTAACCATTCCATTCTACAAATCTGCAAAATAATAAAGAATACCTTTCATATCTGCGTAGATGCTTTTCTTTCATAGAATGTTGTAAAAGCAAAGAATGTACACTTTTAAAGCGGAATATACGTTCGACAACATTTCTTACGGTTAACATCACGTAATTTCTTGCGTTACGTTGCGTTTCGTAAACACGGTATACTTCGTAGATTGCAGACTGATGACCAAGGATGCAAAATGCCTACCTTTTCTGCGGCTGTAATTTTTCTACCTACATTCTCATTTCTCTTTCAACGCTACTGTCGTTCGCTATTGCAGGACGCCCAGCGCTGTACGGCAGTCTGTAAACAAAGCAGTAACATGACAAAAATACTACCCCCAGTACAGCCACCAGACGCGAGCGGTACAGCTTCTCTTTTCTTATTTTACACTTTTTAATATTTTTAATCTATTAAATATTTTCAATCACAAACTTTACTACGCTACACTATCACCGAGCAGTCGAAGTACAGCAGCATAACAGAAATGTATTCTACTGCTGTATGGGAAAATGTACTCGATTTGGCTACCGTTCTGGTAAGAGCTGTAGTGATGCGTCGCTGTGGCGGGCTGTACGGCTTGTGCAAATGTAAATATACCGAAAAAACCTATTTTAATCCACCTAGCGGTGCAATTGTGCCTTTCTCAATCATGAATCACGAGAATGTGTGCGTTGTTTATATTCATTAAAAGCTTTTAAATGCATATATTACATTTTATTATTATACATCACATGACAATTATATACAGGAAAATAAATCATTATTCGAGTTGTAAAATTTTGAAAAAGAAAAAATAGCCACGGTAATATTGAACTGAAAAAAGGTGCGAAATCGGCAAAGTCCCAAAAAGTCGATTTTTATAAAAAAAAAATTTTTCGAGATGACATAAAATCTCGACGTTTCATGCATTTTAAAGATGTTTGGCTTCAAAAATACGAATTCGATTTCTGAAATTTCATGGGGTCCCCCCTCTGAAAAAAAATTTTGAGTTCCGGCTTGTATGGGAATTTCATATGTGACCGGACGGTTTAATCTATATTTCCGGACTCATATAAGCGATCCGTACGAAATTTTATAGACATCTGTAAGGATATTATAGCTATCATTTGGGACTAAGTTTGTGAAAATCGACCTAACCATTTCCGGGAAACTGATGTGAGTTCGTCAATTTTGAAAGATGGCCGCTTTTCCCGGGCACTTGCGGAACCGTTTATCGTGGTCAATGTAGTTAACGAAAGTTTGGTTGGCCGTCGGTGACCTAGAACAGCAAATTTAAGTTGTTTGAGAGACATTTTAGCGAAATGTTTACCTTTTGCCTTTCTCATATAGAAAGGTTATGCAATCACTCTGAAAAACGTCAACCTAATCCCGGCCCGGAGGGCCGAGTGTCATATCCCATTCGACTCAGTTCGTCGAGATCGGAAAAAGTCTGTATGTGTGTGTATGTATGTATGTGTGTGTATGTGTGTGTATGTGTGTGTGTATGTATGTGCGTATGTGTCAAATAATGTCACTCATTTTTCTCAGAGATGGCTGGACCGATTTGCCCAAACTTAGTCTCAAATGAAAGGTGCAACCTTCCCATCGGCTGCTATTGAATTTTGGATCGATCGGAATACTGGTTCCGGAATTACGGGTTTCAGAGTGCGGCCACACAGAAATTTCTCATATAAACTCTAGGAAAAATTAAAAATAGAATTTTTATTTTTGATGCTAAATGTGTTCAAGGTGCATGAAACGTCGAGATTTGATGCAAACTCGAAAAAAAAATTGACGACGATTAGCTTTTTTGGATTTTGGCACATTTTTGCATTTCTCATATAGAAAGGTTATGCAATCACTCTGAAACACGTCAACCTAATCCCGGCCAATTTTTTTTTTCGACTCGCATAAGGTTTCCGGATTTTAACAGGGGCGTAGTTGATTGTTTACGGAGAGAGGTTACACCCCCCCCCCCCCTCTACTGTTCACTTCCCTCCTTTAAAAATCTCCTTAAATCACCCCTCAGACCACCACCCCATCCAGCCCTCATACCCCTCCCTTTCAACCCCATCATCTTTAAACCACCACTATATCACAAAGCATACCAATTTAAGCTCGGGAGTCGTTCGTTCATGGGACTTTCGCCCTCCTCACATACCCACCCCCGCATGACAAAATGAGTTAGCAAGCAGATAACATTGATCTAATGCTGATTAGGCTAATGAACTATGATATTTTTTTGTTTCACCGTCGACACGTAGCTCATCAAGTTCGTGGCTGGCATGCCATTGTGTATAAGTGCAAAGTGTACTAAGAATGTAATGGACATTTCCACAATTATGTTGAACATAAAAAGCCTCCGTGCCATAGTTTAGAGAAATGAGAAAGGCACAATTGCACCGCTAGGTGGATTAAAACAGGTTTTTTTCTTTCATCGGAGTATCGGTTTGAATCACAATTTGCTATGTGATCGCACGCCACAACCTGCAACTCCGGAACCGGAAGTCGGATCGGGATGAAATTAAATTGCCATTTACGGGGACGCAATACCTTTCATTTGGGGCCAAGTTCAGTCGAATCGGTCTAGCCATCTCTGAGAAACCGATGTGACTGTTATTCTGAATTTAGATGCTTCCGCCGGGGCTTCCGAAACCGATGATGGTGGCCAATGTGGCCAAATAGACTTTGAATGGATGTTAGTGACCTAATACTACAAATCGAAGCAGTTGTGGTCATATTTTGGAAACATTTTCACCTTTATACATTCATTGCAGAATTTATTAAAATCGACATTTTCTGCGTGTTCGTACTCATCACCCTGTAATTCCGGAACCGGAAGTCGGATCAATTAGAAATTCAATAGCAGGGAATGGGAACGTTGCACCTTTCATTTGAGACTAAGTTTGTCAAAATCGGTTCAGCCATCTCTGAGAAAAATGAGTGACATTTTTGGTCACATACACACGCACATACACACGCACATCCATACATACACACATACATACACACACAGACATTTGCCGAACTCGACGAACTGAATCGTATGGTATATGTCACTCGGCCCTCCGGGCCTCCGTTAAAAAGTCGGTTTTCAGAGCAATTGCAAAACCTTTCTATTGAGAAAGGCAAAAATGTAGTTTACCGGTAGCTTTGGCATCCCTGCTGATGACTCATTTCCAGCCAGCCTACTTGAGGAACATTGTTTGGGAATAACAATTGATCCAGTCCAAGAGAGAATTTCGCCTGAGAACCACCATTGCTGGCCACGACCATCTTTACCGTAACTTGGGATATGAGAAAGGAAGTGTTGATGCTGTAAACATCACATAATTTCTAAGCCATTAACTTCCAAGGTTGTTCGTCAACTGGTGAATACTTCCCAGCGTTCAAAAGTTTCTATCTCTTGCCTCCCTGTGCGTCTAGTGATGACATTTAATCTATAGACCAGCATCGACGAAATGAGAAGATGCGAGTGGGCATGAGCGCTATAACTCTACCCTAGGCAGAACTGAATACGTGAAGTGGCAAAGAAACCCCGCATGGCTAACCTTCGACGAGACAGGAGTTGGGTCAAACCCAACAAGTCGCCCAGAAAACACCACATTACGAAGAATCAGGAGGAAAAGGCGGACTACGATTGGAAACATGGCGCATCGAACTGCAAGTCACTTTGCTTCCCTGGGTTCGAACGAATCCTACACGATGAGCACACTTGCAACTTCAAAGCCGTAGCATTGTAGGAACTATGCTTGGCGGAACAGAATGTGCGGAAAAGTGGGCATCGAGCGGTTACACGACGGCACAACAAATGAGTTGGAAATCAGCTTTGTAGTGTTGGGAAAGATGCGCTAACGCCTAATCATGTAGCAAACGAACAGCGAAAAGGTGTGTGTGGATCAAAGGCGATTTCTTCAGCTATAGCATCATTAACGTTCATTACCCTCACGAAGCGAGACCCAAGAACGGGAAAGATGAATTTTATGCGCATTTGGAGTCCGCGGCAGAAGCTCCTCTTCAGCGACATAAACGCTACCCTTGAGATCACCTGATTAACAAACTGAGTACCAAATCGACCACCTTCTATTGAACGGAAATTTCTTCCTTGTCATCACAGAGTTAGAGCACTTCACTGGGTGGTTTTGAAGATCTGGGACAAAAAGGTTTTACCGGAGTATTGGATGGAGCATGTAGTATATCCCATTAATGAAAAGGGTGTTAATCGAGAGTGCTGTAATTAGTTACCGGGCAATCACATTGCTGAAGGTGTTCTCCAAAATAGTTTTTGCCGCCAATCGTCGTTAGCAGGCGAGTTTGTTGAGACACCAGATCGAGTGATGTGTGATGTGTATTAAAAATACTTTTGACTCCTTTTGAAACTCGGAAAGGGCTACGGCAAGGTGTATTTGTATTTGTATTTGTATAAAAAAAGTCCAACTGACAATTTGTCTTAATGAACTAAACTAAACTAAGTTAAACTAAACACAATTAAACTAGTGACAATACACGACGACGAAACTGCGAAGAATTCACGACGAAGTCGAAAATTTCAGCAAACTCGTTGAAGCGACGACTCATTGCTAAAATCGGACTATTGGCAGCGTAGTTAGTGCTGCGCATTTCAGAATGCAGCAGGGCTCGTGGGCGAAGAGAACGTGTAGGCGCGTAGAGGCTGATTTGCGCTAGTGGCTCCGGATCATCATATTCAGCCAGCAGAATCTTTGACACGAAAGTAGCCTGCGCTGCATGTCTCCGATGCGTTAAAGTATTAAGTCCTAAAAGACGACAACGGTCCTCGTACGGTGGCAGGTTTAACGGATCGTTCCACGGCAATCCGCGTAACGCATATCGTATGAATTTACGCTGGACTGCTTCGATCCTAAGGCTCCACGTTGCTTGATAGGGGCACCAAACGACGTTTGCAAATTCCAACAGCGGGCGCACCAATGAGCAATAAAGAGCCTTGAAACACAGAGGATCCCGAAATTCACTGGAAATTTTGAAAATAAATCCCAGTAATCGATTGGCTTTGTCGATGGACGCAGAGACGTGATGAGTATACGTTAGCTTTTCATCAAGAATGACTCCTAGATCCTTCACGTGATCAACGCGTTGCAGCTGAGTTCCTGCGATGTTATAGTTGAAGGTAAGCATATTTCTCGTTCGAAAATAGCTGATGACAAAACATTTTGCAACACTAAGGACCATAAAGTTTCTTACACACCAGCTATAAAAGGTGTCGATAAGATGCTGTAGCTCACGGCAATCGGCTTCATTTCGTATAACAAGAAAAAAAATTAAGTCGTCGGCAAAAAACAGCTTTCCTCCACGCTTTAGAACGAAAACTGCATCATTCACGAACAGGGAAAAACCGGTATTCAACAAACAGTGATGCCAGTATTAGTAATAAGAGCGAGGATTGATACGAGCGGTACGGTTTTCCGGAAATCTGTTCAGCTTTTAAGCTTTGCCGGTAACGTCAATTTTGTGGCACCCAATCTTGAGACGATAGTGGGGACGTAGATCCGACTGACGGTTGAAGTAAAGCGAATTGGATTGGTCACAAATGCATCAGACATAGTACATGAGAGTAAGAGGTTGCGCCTTCCACCGAGTATACCGATTGATGGCGATCATATCGAGCTAGTTGATGAGTTCGTGTATTTGAGCTCACTAATGCCCGCCTATAGTAACACCAACAGAAAAATTTGGAAACGTTTTCTTGCAGGTGAACATGGTTACTTGGGTTACCATTCAATCAAAGAATGTACGACACCACATGAAGTTAACCTTCTACAAATCGCTCATTAGACGGGTTGTCCTCAACGATCAAGAAACCTGTAGCATGCTGGCAGGAGACCAACGAACTGTAACAGTAGCTTGGAGAACCACCCATAGTTCGCTCAACGAAATTTACGCGGCTGCGGTGGGCTGGGCATGTCGTCAGTATGGTGAACACCCTCGGTAAAAATGGTTTTAGAAATTAATCCGACAGCTACAAAGAAGAGAGATCGGCCAATATGAAAGGGACCTGAGGAGTGTTCGTGCCCTGCGAGGCGATGAACAGCCACGGACAGAGTGAACTGGAGACGACTTCTTGATACAGAAAATGCCAACATGGCCTTAGACTGATTGGTAAGTAAAGTATTTAAATGAAAGTTTAGCAACAAGTTTCCTAATATAAAAACCTGTTTTAATCCACCTACTGGTGCAATTGTGCCTTTCTCATTTGTCCAAACTACAAATCAATGGCATGTACCCCGCCAAAAAATTTCAATTTGGTAAGAAATATTAAATTAGTTTCAACGCTAAAGTTGTTTCAAACTCAAAATCATTTCAAACCAAATTTTGTCTGGTTTTTATTGAATGCGGTTATTGCGATTTACGTAATGTGTTCATTTCGAAATCGAAATTTAGGACCAGCTAGGAAATTTTATTGTGGATCTTCCCCTGCTTGAAGCAAACATATATAATATTGGAGTGGGGGTTGTCTTTCTGCAAACTAATTTGATTATACGGGTGTGTGTGTGACGGGAATAAATAACCCACAATCGAACCACCCCCAATCTATCTTGGTATATCCACTGGATGAAGGTGTTTGGGATGAAAGAGGGGATGAGTTGGTAGCTTGATGAGGTATGGGGGTGATGTATTTGATGAGAGGGGACATTGTGGAGGGGATTGGGGAAAGGTGGTAATGTGTGTGTAACCCCTCACCGCATACCCCTAGTTTCGCCGCTGTTAAAACATAGAACCCTATATAAGTAAAAATCTGCTTTAATCCACCTAGCGGTGCAATTGTGCCTTTCTCATTTCTCTAAACTATGGCACGGAGGCTTTTTATGTTCAACATAATTGTGGAAATGTCCATTACATTCTTAGTACACTTTGCACTTATACACAATGGCATGCCAGCCACGAACTTGATGAGCTACGTGTCGACGGTGAAACAAAAAAATATCATAGTTCATTAGCCTAATCAGCATTAGATCAATGTTATCTGCTTGCTAACTCATTTTGTCATGCGGGGGTGGGTATGTGAGGAGGGCGAAAGTCCCATGAACGAATGACTCCCCAGCTTAAATTGGTATGCTTTGTGATATAGTGGTGGTTTAAAGATGATGGGGTTGAAAGGGAGGGGTATGAGGGCTGGATGGGGTGGTGGTCTGAAGGATGATTTAAGGAGATTTTTAAAGGAGGGGAGTGAACAGTAGAGGGGGGATGTAACCTCTCTCCGTAAACCATCAACTACGCCCCTGTTAAAATCCAGAAACCTTATGCGAGTCGAAAAAAAAAATTGGCCGGGATTAGGTTGACGTTTTTCAGAGTGATTGCATAACCTTTCTATATGAGAAAGGCAAAAATGTGCCAAAATCCAAAAAAGCTAATCGTCGTCAAATTTTTTTTTCGAGTTTGCATCAAATCTCGACGTTTCACGCACCTTCAACACATTTAGCATCAAAAATAATAATTCTATTTTTAATTTTTCCTATAGTTTATATGAGAAATTTCTGTGTGGCCGCACTCTGAAACCCGTAATTCCGGAACCAGAATTTCGATCGATCCAAAATTCAATAGCAGCCGATGGGAAGGTTGCACCTTTCATTTGAGACTAAGTTTGGGCAAATCGGTCCAGCCATCTCTGAGAAAAATGAGTGACATTATTTGACACTTACGCACATACATACACACACATACACACACACATACAGACTTTTTCCGATCTCGACGAACTGAGTCGAATGGGATATGACACTCGGCCCTCCGGGCCGGAATTAAGTTGACGTTTTTCAGAGTGATTGCATAACCTTTCTATATGAGAAAGGCAAAAATAGAGGGAATAAGTGGACGATGTTCAGAGTTATTGCATAATCTTTCTATACGAGAAAGGCAAAAAGGCATTAATGTACCAAAGTTCAAAAAAGTCGATACACACAAACATATTCCGATCTCGATGAACTGATCGGAATGGTATATGACACACGGCCCTCCGGGCCGGTATTAAGTTAGCGATGTTCAGAGTGGTTGCATAACCTTTCTATTAGGGTTCGTCGCGGTGCGGACGTGGGCGGTAAATGGATAGTCCGCATCGCAACCGCAAAAAATAATAAAATCGCACCGCTTACCGCAACCGCACTGTATTTACCTCACCGCACCGCACAGTAATGCGGTAAAATTAATGTATTTTTTAAAATTGTGTTGAAATTATTCATTTATTTTGTATAACCATATATAATAAAGTGTTATTCTTATTTACACGAACATTAACTTTGACGGACTCCTCACTGTAAGCTTCAGAGACACATGGCTTGGATAAAATGTTTATTGTATTGTTTATTAACAGCAGAAGAGATTGATCACATATAGTAATATCAAAATAACTTGTTTGAAGGTTCATTTTCGCAAATAGCCTAATATATCTCGATACCCTGAATATATGGTGCATTCATATCTTCAGCCACGTCATTTGTAATAAAATTCTCGAAAACTTTACTGAAGGCATCAAGTTTTTCGAGACTAAATTTGTTTGAAGAATTATGCATCAATCTAGAAGGATTACCAAGATTGTTTTATCAGAAGATTTTTTACGTTGCCAAAAATCTTCGAAAATACTAAACCTCCAAAGCTGAAGGATTCGATATTGATCGTAAAAGCTGATTTCGAAAATTTATTTTTCTTTTCCTCAATATTAAAGTTAATATTAAAGTTAATAAGAACGAGTATTCGAAATTGTATTACTCCATTTAATTCAGTAAGTTTTTAAAAAATAATGAGATGTCTACAAAAGTCTGAGCCACGCGCGCTAAGCAGATAGAGACTAACTTGAAATCGAACATGGTGACCAGCACTAAAAGCTTATCGGGTTGAATCGAAGCTTTTAGACTTTTGTTATGATCAGGGTCTGATTTGATGATGGAGTTGTGTTGACTTTGCTCGACAATAGATTTAATCTCGGTTATTGCTGCGATAGTGGTAATAACGGAGTTAGCTCGTTGAGTATGGGGCTTGATGACTCCTTCTGATAACTAACTAGACATCGGGTTCAATTCCTGATCAATCAAGGATGTTCTCGGATAGGAATATCCCTTGATTGCCTTGGGTTAATGGTAGGAAACTTTCAATAAAGGGGCTGATGTGGATGATATAACTCGACTGGACTCTGCACTGCCACTAGACTCGTCACTTCTCACCTTAGCAGGTGGTAGTACCGATGTCTTGGTCAGGCGGGAGGAGTCTTACAGAGAATTATCGGAAATGGAAGCTATTGGGTTCAATTCCCGATTCTATCAAGTATCTTCCCGGAATGGAAATTTTCTTGATATACCCTGGTTGTTGATGGAATATTCGAAATATATCTGGTTACGTTCTTTTGAAGCAAAGGCTGTGTCTGCAAATTGAACCAGTCCGTTTTTTTGTTAACTGGTTCTGTTATGGGTCAAAATATTAATTATCTTTTATATAAATCGTTCAGCTCACACCTTTGTGGGGGTATGGGGTGGGACCATCATCATCAAATGTACATCACAAATAACCACTAACTTGACATTTTTTTAGTTTTCTTCATTTTCAATCCTACTTAGTGGCTAATTGATAGTACAAAAGAAAATCAAATGCTCATAAAAACTTATCCTGACCTACCAGAGACCAACGGAAAACACCATTTTCATCAGTTTCAATGTGGATATTTTCATACAGGTATTTTATTTGATATTGACAAGATTTGTCAACTATAAGATCCGCACTAAGAGATCAGTTACAAGATCCCATTCTCATAATTTACCAGAAAGTCCCCATGGTGTTTGAAACCTTAAGTTCTCAATGTAATGGTCATATAATAAACTTCCATAATTATTTATTTAATATTAAATATTATTTTAAATATTTTTTTCGATTCAATTAATTTTGGTTTGGAAGGGGGAGGGGTTAACACCAAAACGCCCTTCCCTTGCCTCCCCTGGTTACGCCAATGTGATGATCTGACACTAACTCAAGGCAATCCATTATAAACTTGCCGGAGTCTGCGGTAAAACATAATGATGAGTTATGTTCTATCAAAGAACATGCGGTAGATTTGGGTGCAACGCTTAACTCCTACTTAGCAGAAGGCAAAGCATTCTTCATTGTTTCCTTTCGATCATTTCCATATGAGCGTTCCTAGTCCTAGTTTTCCGTTCTAAGTTTCAATTTCAACTTTCAATTTCATTGCTTTCGTGTCTCTTAGTGGTGGTGGTCAGCTATTTTCGTCAGCATCTTTTATCACCTATTTTATAAGGTGATTCATCATAAGTGCTATCTTAGAAAATTAACTATCTTGGTTATGCAACTCATTTTTCCGATCTTATTTTACTGCAAATAATTAAGTAGTTTTCATTTTATTATATTCAGAATTGCACATATTCTGTCGTATGTAATTTTAAATATTCTTTGATTTGATGGCATTGTAAGGGAACACGTACCCGCCGATTGATGCCAATCGAGCTGACATTTCTTTGGACTAATCAAACTAATTTCTTTGTTTGTTCAGTGTTTATTGACCAACCAGGAAACTAATCCACTGGGTATTGTGCGTGAGGAATACGCATGATCTTGCCTGAGTGAAATGATGACTGTTGAATCACATATGAGGGTTGAGAATTGACAGTTCGCAAGAAGAATCAGAAGCCAGTTACCAATTTGCGGCAGTCATATCAGCACGGAGAACATATGCTACATTGTCATATTCATTGGCTTACTTTTAGTCCATTAATAGCGGTCAGCTTGAAACTAGTTGGTACCGCCACACGGTACTATCTTTGATTTTAGGCCTGAGTTTAGTTCAGTCTAAGACGTTAGTACCTGTCATTGCAGAAATGGCTGCATCCTGAAGCCAAATGAAAACAGTGTAAAAGGCCGCAATGTTCCTCTTGCATACATTTCAATAATTTGAATCAACGTTTCGACGTTTATGTACAATATTATGGCCCACGTTGCACACAAACTATAGACAAGTTTTATCCCATGTGAAAAACAGGTATAATCGAGTTTTAAATGTTACTTTTTTGATATTCTTTATCGTCCTATCTATAAGGTGTTACACGCTTATTTCAAAACGCCACGTCGAAGAATTATATTGCAGGTCAGCAGAAGTCGAATCATATTGAAACGAACTGTATGACGAAATTTTATAATTGGATGCAGAGATGCATTGAATAAAAATTGATTTCGTTTGTTGGTTTACTTATGGCTATCAAAATGAGTGAAGCTGTTTAATATGACCACAATTTTTTATTTAGTTTTCCAAGAGAAAAAAAAGAATATATAATCACAAATTGTACCCTTTTCTAGTAATATTTTCTCACAAAGAACACAATAAGCAAATGGAAGTTTACTTATATTTTTACTGCTTTCGAAAGAGTCCAAACTATGATTAAATAAAAGATTGTTAATAAAGCCAAGCCATACAACCTAAGTATTACTTTTAAATATGACGGCAAACAATCAGCTACAAATATTCTCATTTTTATCGTTATTTAAATAATATCGAAGCTTGCTTATATTGTTTCACTTTTTATAATTTTCATTAGATCTTGGACGATTAGCATTTCCACTGTAGAACAAATTGTCGTTTGATTCTTAGTGAAAGAACAGAAATGCACATGGTATGAAAGAAGTTGAGACTGGACAGATGACTTGGCCAAATGACACAAAACGTTGAATGCGGAAGAATCGCCTAACTCGTATCGGAATTTAAGAGGGGTTGTGTAAGGTATTGTCGGCAAAAAATTGGAATCCTTAATTTTTTTGGATACAAAGATTGTTTGTCTATTCAGTCAGGTGCCACGTCGAAAACTGGTTTTGCGGTGTACACCGTAACTCAAAATCTGCTGTACTAATCGTTGATACATTTTCATAGTTGTTTTTCACATCACTCCACAAGTAACTAATGGAACTTTTATTTCTTGGTCGATTTTCGAGCTTTTCGTAGCACTTTGAAGCCAAAGTTCGATGAAAGCTAAAAAACGATGAAAATGCTATTGAAAAAATAATAATATTAAGCATTTCGCAAAAAGCTCTTGTAGTTACCTGGGCAATGATGTGAAGAAAAAAAACTGTGCAAAATTCAATACGATTGGTCCAGGAAATTTTGAGTTACGGTTTACACCGCATTTTGTCGAGGTGCCCCCTGAAGATTCACTGTCTGCATCAAGTGTCAGGTTCAATTTATTAAGTTATATCTGTCAATTGATTATCAGACAGATTGCAGACTATAGAAATTAATTAATTATTAAAAAGCCTTCTCAATTTTTGAATGACGTCGCAAAATTTCTTTGAACTTTTTAGCAATCCAAGATGTTGAAAGCTCAGCAATTTGGATATAACCCATTTGACAGATTTACTTCGCTGAAAATCAGCTTTTGAAATTGTCCAATTCTCAGCTCAATTACTAAACTTTTGGAATTTCAGAATTGATTTGGTAATCGTGCTGATAATTTGAATTACTTCATTTTTAGCAAAGTAGGTCTGCCAAATTCTATGAGCAATGTATGGTTAGTGGAATAGTTGGGTAGGATGGTATAATAAGCCCCACCAGGCAAATAATACAAACGTTTCCAAAAAAGCTAAGCTTTCATTATTGTTCTGTAAGCATTTGATTTAATTTGAAATAGTCAGATTTGGCTGATCTGTCTGACTACTAAATATAATGTTAGAGAAGCTCTTTCAATCCTTGGAGTGACTAGCGACTAACAATACAACTCTATAACATTCACGATAGTATGCACCATTATTAGCAAAATAGCGAAATAACGTTTTATACCATGTTCAAACTATAGAGTTAAAACATGTTATAATCATTAGCAACAAGAAAAATGTCATCAAGATAGCGTAAAAATACGTTTTAACTCGGAGTGTGAACTTAGCATTAGCCACTTGGATCCAAAATAATTCTAATGTTACTTTGTTTAAGCTAAATCGATGATTCCAAAATTGTTTTAAAAATATAAACAGACCATTAAATGGCATAAACATTGAATTTCCAAGTAACCTCATTGTACGGGACTGCAAATCACTTTCCATCAACGTGAGGATTTTTTACCGAGCAGTAATGCAAATGGCAGCATCATGTTACCGGAAGAAGACAAACATATGTCATACTAGGGTTCGTCGCGGTGCGGATGTGGGCGGTAAATGGATTGTCCGCACCGCAACCGCAAAAAAATAATAAAACCGCACCGCTTACCGCAACCGCACTTTATTTACCGCACCGCACCGCGCGGTAATGCGGTAAATGCGGTAAAATTTTTATATTTTTAAAAATGGTGTTGAAAAATTGTACATTTGTGTAACCATACATAATAAAATGTTATTCTTATTCACACGAAATTTAACTTTAAGAGACTCCTCAGAATGACATGTTTATGAAAAAATCAACTTTTACATTTTCTATTAATAAAATTTCATACATTTTAAGGCAAACATTATACATTCAAAAACGTTCTACTGCAGTAATAGGAAAACTTTTATTTTAGCAACCCTTCAGTTAATTGAAAAATGTGGAATAAAAATGTAATAAGAAATGAAGTTGCATATTTTTTTCTTTAAATTTTCACATTTTCAATGTTTTTGACATATGAAAATTTGATGAAATAACGGTAACCTATTATTATAATTAATCAAGTATCGGCATTATTTGGCTGATCCATCTAGTAAAAATAGGCTTGTCTGTCCAGAAAATATATTCAAAAGAAAAGTTCCATATTGAGAACTGTGATGAGGCAGCCCACGCCCGCTAACGGAAATATACAGATTCTCCATGAAATATGAAATTTCATTTTCCATTTAAATTTTCAATAATGTACTAATGAACTTAAGTAAACAATCTTAAGGTTAAGTATTTCTTGATCGATTAGTGGTTGAACAAATGAAATTATTTGATAAATTACATTGTTATACAACGTTCGCACTACCGGTAAAAACAGGTTTTTATGCTTTCTTGGTGACATTTTTCTTGTTGCTAATTATTAAAACGTGTTATAACTCTGAAGTGTAAACATTGTATTATTAAACCAATTCTGCAGCGTTTTATGTTATATAGGTGTTTTATGTGGTAATAGGACTGACATAATTATATCTTCAGTACAGCGGTTTGTTTCATAATTTAAAACAGAAAACAATTTTAAGTCCAGTAGCGCTTAAGACATGGGTTTTTTTTTTATTCAATTCGTTTATTTGATAGGCACAAATGCGTTAGCTTGGCGGTGCCAAATGCTTTTGTTTTTACATTTTGAATATCTTAAAACTAGGAGGTTACAATGTTGAAATATTTTTTTTTACAAAGGAAAAGAAAGTTTACAGCTATCTTAAGACTAGAAATAAGATTCAATATACAAAAGAGGGCCAAAAGATTTTTTTATGAAAAAATTTAAAACAAGGGATTCACTTTGATATACAAGAGGGGGAGTAATAGTATTTTACGAAATATTTTACGGTTATCTTAAAACTAACAATATAGTTTAGTACACAAAAGGGGGAACAAATATTTATGAGAAATTTCACAGAAATCTTAAAACTAGGGATTCAATTCTATTTACAAGATGGAGGACAAGAGTTTCAATAAAGAGTAAATATTATAGCTATCTTAAAACTAGGTATACAGAATACTAATTCGAATTTTTTAACTAAAACTTATGCTTGGTCAAGATATTCAGAGGGTGGCTTATTTCCGCATCAGTGTAGCAGCAGTTGTATCAAGGACAGGGTAGAGACAGGGAAAGAAGAGCAAAACTTGCAACTTTCGCTCGAACGGCGGGGGGGGGGGGGAGGGGGATCAGCGAATCACATTCGCGCCTCAGTATAGTAAGTCGTCGAGTACCGGATTGGCGGATGGTATTCTTCGGACCCGCGGGGAATCCTTCAAAAGTCATCGGACCTCGAGTCGCTCTCGCTTCAGTTTCCTTCTATGCAGGCGTAGTGGTAAGGGCGATGGCGGTTACATAGTGGCACTCTGGAGCTGATCGGTTCCACGAGGCAGGAGGAAACTCTAAAAACGAGAAATAAAAGAGAGGGGCTAAATTGGGATATTTATCGTTTTTATGAAGGTATAAAGAAGGGACATATAGGGGAAATCACGAGTTGCCAGCATATCTCGGACTGGTACATTGGGTGGTCTACCTCGGGCCCGAAGGGATTCCTTTAACTGAAACCTGGCGTCACAATACCCGGCGCACACCCAGACAACGTGTTCGATGTCGTGATAGCCCTCGTCACAAGCGCACAGACTACTCTCCGCAAGCCCAATACGCCGCAAATGCGCATCCATGGTGTAGTGATTGGACATAAGTCGGGACATTACGCGAATAAAATCCCGACCCACATCCATCCCCCCGAACCAAGGCTTCGTTGATACCTTTGGGATAATCGAATGTAGCCATCGTCCAAGTTCCCCATTGCTCCACGAGGTTTGCCAACTGTTGAGCGTCCTCTGACGACAAATACTAAAAAATTCGTTGAAGCAGATTGGTCTTTCGTATGTGTCACCATTTAATGCGCCCACCTTTGCTAATGAGTCGGCCTTTTCATTGCCCGGGATAGAACAATGAGAGGGGACCCAAACAAAGGTAATCTGATAAGATTTTTCAGATAACGTACACAAGGACTCCTGTATCTTCCCCAGAAAATACGGGAGTTGCTTTTTTGGCTTCACCGCACGAAGAGCCTCGATAGAGCTGAGGCTGTCCGAAACGATGAAGTAGTGATCTGTGGGCAGAGTGTCGATGATCCCAAGGGTGTACTGAATTGCAGCTAACTCTGCGACGTAAACTGAAGCGGGATCATTGAGCTTGAATGAAGCGGTGATAGTATTGTTGAAGATACCGAAGCCAGTGGACCCATCGAGATTTGATCCGTCAGTGTAAAACATTTTGTCGCAGTCGACTTCTCGGAATTTATTATAAAATATATTGGAGATCACCTGCGGGCGTATATGGTCCGGGATTCCACGAATCTCTTCCTTCATGGATGTGTCGAAGAATACAGTAGAATCAGAAGTATCTAGGAAACGGACACGGTTGCGATTGTACGAAGAAGGATTGATGCTCTGTGCCATGTAGTCGAAGTACAAGGACATAAAACGGGTTTGAGAATTAAGCTCGACGAGCCTCTCGAAGTTTTCAATCACCAACGGGTTCAGAATGTCGCATCGGATGAGCAATCGATATGAGAGTTCCCAAAATCGATTTTTTAGCGGAAGAACGCCCGCCAGCACTTCGAGACTCATCGTATGGGTCGAGTGCATGCAACCCAAGGCAACGCGCAAGCAACGATACTGGATTCTCTCCAGTTTGATGAAGTGTATGTTCGCAGCGGAGCGGAAACAGAAACACCCGTACTCCATCACCGACAATATCGTTGTTTGGTACAACCTGATCAGGTCTCCTGGGTGAGCACCCCACCATGTTCCAGTTATTGTTCGGAGAAAATTGATCCTTTGTTGGCATTTCTGTTTCAGATACCTAATGTGACATCCCCAGGAACCTTTAGAGTCGAACCAGACCCCGAGATATTTAAATGTGAAAACCTGGTTGATCGTTGCACCCATTAATAGAAGCTGGAGTTGCGCCGGCTCACGCTTCCTAGAAAAAACAACCAACTCAGTTTTCTCCGTGGTGAACTCAATACCCAGCTGAAGAGCCCAAGCAGACAAATTGTCCAAGGTATTTTGTAATGGTCCTTGCAAGTCGGCTGCTTTGGGCCCTGTAACAGAGACCACGCCGCCGTCTGCAAGTTGCCTTAGCGTGCATGAATTGGCAAGACAATCGAAAAGTGCATGTGCTTTTCAGACAACAGGTTTAGCAAAAAGTTATTTAAAATTGATGAAAGACCATGCTGGTGCAGCTTCTCTGACAGAATGTTGATAGAAACTGAGTCAAAAGCCCCCTTAATATCCAAGAAGACTGATGCCATCTTCTCTTTGTTAGCATAAGCCATTTGGATTTCTGTAGAAAGCAACGCAAGGCAATCGTTCGTCCCTTTGCCTTTGCGGAAGCCAAATAGACCTTTCTCGTCCGACCTAACCCCCTTTTTTCTTATTTTTATTCAAAAGAATATACATTTTTAAGAATATTTCCGTTGAAATGAGACTTTTTAGAACTATCGTGATTTTTTAATGATTTTTTTAAATTTTAAAAATGCAAGAATGTTGAGTATTTTTTTCACCTTTGCAAGAATGGTGGGACTCAAAATGTGTGTTTGGGCAACACTGTTTTGTTTATTTTAGCTTTAGTTCCTGGCAACGCGGCAAATGAAGTGGTGAGTCGCGGTACAAAGTTCATTGGTTATGTAAACAATCTAAAGTGAACCTCTCGGTGGAGAACATTGCATGATAATGTTTAACCTCACTTTTTGACAGTTCAGAGAGATTGTTCACATGGCCTTGGAAGTTTTGTTGATTCGATCACAGTATGAAAAACTTGGTTTGGTTCGCTGCCAAATATTAACACTTTCCAAACAAGCTCGCTCAGCTGTAATTTTTTATTTGATGTCGGCATCATACATCGTTCCGTTAAATTTAACATTTTTACTTTTCTTGTACATGATTCATTGAAGAAGTAAGGAATTTCTAGCCAAACATTTGAAAAAGGCCTACTGCCAAATGCAAATAAATCGAATTTTCATGTTCTCTATTAAAATCCTGGGACAGAACCTGTGGATAGATGTTTTCTTTTTCTTTTTTTCTGTTCATTTTATCTCTTGTCTTGCATAGCCACTCTTTCTTCCTCACATATTTTAAATGGACTGGCTACATTTGACAGTCCCCCCTGACTGCATTTGACGGTTCCTTTTGGCTGCATTTGACAGCTCCCCCTGGCTACAATTGACATTAGGTATTTTCGTATCCACACGTTCCGTCCCAGTTAAAAACTATCTATCTGGCCATGTACATAAACATAACGCAACAATGGATTATGAAGAATTTTGATAATGATTTTATAACAAATTATAAAAGGGCCCGGCTGATATAAAAGTCCTATCTAGCAATACACTTATTATAAAATGATTATAAATGATTATTGTAACTGATTCCAAAAGGATTATAAAGGCAGTAAAATACGTACTCAATGAATTAAGGGGAGTGTCTGATGTAAACAATATGCACAGTTAAACTAAATAAAACAGTATTAAATTTTTTAAATAGAATTATAATGAAATCGACCCAAACTTATTTCGCCTTTTTCTCAAGGTTTCCGTTTGGCAGTTAGACCCTTTTCAAATGTTTCAAATGTTTGGGTAGAATTTAGATTATTTTATAGTTGTTGCGATCAATTTCATTTGGTTTGTTTTGTTCACAATGTTAGTCGCAGAGCATTTTGGTGATCTATGGCAATTGATGACCTTTACACCCCATACTAGGTCCGCTCCTGTTGCAGCTGTTTCGCCCCGTCCGGCACCGAGTCAACCGATGGTCCAGCCTGCACCGCTATGTCAATGGCAGGGACTTGGATTAAAGACTAAAATGTCAGCTACGGCTGGTGGTGTTACTGCAATCGGTTTGCCTTCGGCCACGTTGGACATTCGGCTAACGGGAATATTCAGCGATTCCGATTCGAAGGAAGCAGCGCCAGTAGCAGACTGCTTCGGTTCAGCAATACGCTCCGGTATCGGGCGAAGCTAACACTCCGGCAGGACGAAGGTTTCAACGAGGGGCTCAGGCATAAGTAGTAGAGTCCTTGCACTTACTGCGTGTCGAGTGAACAATTCCGACGAAACTACTGCCGCTCTCGCCAAGTTTGAACACCGAAATAAGTGCGACATCAGCGGTATAGTTCCAGGAATAGTCGAGAAGAGTGCCAGGACTGACTTGCCGAGAGCTACAAGATTAAATAGCAGGGCGTTTTTAAAGTGACCATAGTATAACCTAGAGGCTTTTGGGCAGATGATTTATTCAGCAGAATAAGATAGCAAAATTACCCAAAACATAAGAGCTGGCTGCCGAAGTGAATCCACACACATCATCACCTACAGAGGCAAGCAATATTGAAACGCAGCGAAATTCCTCACAATGAAATGATCTCGTCAGATGAAATTCCAGGAAATACAATTTTCATAGCATAATTTATCCGACCGAAATTGTAGTCCTCAGTCGAGAGAGACTGATAGAGTAGCAGCAGCTAGGAATTTTCTTTCGAAAGCTAGCAGCGGTTTCGCGTATCCTGCGCTAAGTAGAGAGCGTTAAGACAGATCTCCGAAGCATGCCTAGTTATTTCCTACCAATTTGACCAAGACAGCAGATGAAAGATAGCTTTATTGCGGTGCCAAAATGATGGCAACTCGGGATATAATATAAATTTACATATAATTTCTCCTCCCTGATATTCTTCCAGAATTTTTTATATTGTAACGACATATAATTAGCAAGGGACTGGAAGGTGAAGTATTTTTCAAATATTAAGAGCCATAGTACTCAAGCGAGAGCAAGGATTTGAAGTAAGAAAGTTTAGAAAAGCGTGGAGTAGGGTCAATGAACAAGCTTAGAGTTTCCCGGTTACTTAGCTTTTTGTCTTCTGCAGCGCAGTAGTCAGGATCTTTTGGCAGAATGCAGAGCATTATACATTCTTCCAGAATGTATAATGCTCTGCATTCTTATCACTCCTAACAAATCCTTCTTACTCCTTATCGTCAGTGCCGAGCACTGTTTTGCATTTGCCGGCTAAATCAACGACAATGTGATCATCGACGAAACTTTTGCTGTAATGGAACTTGAATACGATTACTAAATAATTGTTCCATTCGAAAGCGATAACCTTGTTGTCCTCATGTTTGCAGCTATCATACGCTGGCAGGCATTCTGACCAATGGAAACGTTCTTCGATATGGGCATTGAACGAACAAAATCATTTCAACAACTTATCATCGACCGAATTCGTTACCTATACAGTTCAGGTAAACTTCACCACCTAAAATGAGTAATCAATCGGATCATCTTGTTAGGACTTAACCCACGAGCAAACAAACAAATGTGTACAAATCCTTATCCATCATCCAGAAAGCAATCGTTTAGTATCCCAATACTTGATCTTGCGATTCAGCATATGTCACCGGGTATTACATCCAGCGCCGATTGGTCAATGTATGAACAAAGAGCATCGAAAGTATTCAAGTAATGTAAATTTTAAAAGTCCATGTAAACAAGTCTTAGGTAAACAAGCACACTGAACTGTTAGAAAAGTGAGGTTATACATTTTCATGCAATGCTCTATGTTTTTGACAGGTATATGAATGAATCATTTCAGCATCAGTGATGCCAGGTCCATTTAAACAATAGCCTGCAGTAAAAATATAAAAGTCTGCAGATTGCTACAAAAATCTTCAATAAATTTGACATAGAAATGTAGTATGTATATATTTTAAATGATCAAAAATGTTGAAAGCAGGTTATAAATTGGCTGGCATAGGCTTTGTTCTGCTAAATATTTGTAATCTGCAAAAGATCTGCAGTGAAAATGCAAAATCTGCAGATTTACTAATATATATGCAGATCTGGCATCCTTTTAGTATTCCCCACAGGAAATTCATCCAAATGGTGTAAAAATACGGGGAAGCAAGGCAAGATAGGTATTCAGAATATGGGGTTAAATGGGCAGCTTGTACTATTTTTGATTTTTTCAATAGTTAGAGGTACCAAATCATCGCGGCAATAGGCAGTAACGAATTGGGAATAAAAAAGGAAGCATCCTATCATATAAAAATTTTTGACGAGAAAGGTCTATTGTGTATCTGACAGTAAGCCATTTGCTTCGACCCAATTGTCGAGGCGAAACAAGATTATTTTCTCGAACAACTTCCGAATACAGGACAGCATTGCAATCGGCCGATACGAGTTGTGGTCGGAGGCTGGTTTTCCTGGTTTTTGGATGGCGATGACCTTCACTTGCCTCCATTCATAAGGGACACCCTAAAGAAACTTGTTAAATAAATTCAACAAGCGCCTTTTTGCAGTGTCAGGCAGATTCTTCAGCAAGTTGAATTTGATTCTGTCTAACCCTGGGGCGTTATTGTTGCACGATAAGAGAGCAAGTGAGAACTCCACCATCGAAAACGGTGTTTCGTTCGCGGTATCATGAGGAGACGCGACGCGGCACGTTTTCTGTACCAGGACAGAGTCCGGACAGATCTTCTTGGCGAAAGCGAATACCCAACGGTTTGAATATTCCACGTTCTCGTTGGTACTCTTACGGTTACGCATACGTCGAGCCGTACCCCAAAGAGTGCTCATCGCTGTTTCTCTCGTTAACCCGTCGACGAACCGGCGCCAATAACTGCGTTTTTTGACTTTCATTAGACTCTTCATTCGCCTTTCTAACGACGCGTACTGTTGATAGCTAGCGGGTAACCCGTCTTTCCGGAAGGCCTTATATGCAGTGGACTTTTCCGCGTACAGCTCTGAGCACTCTTTATCCCACCACAGGGTGGGAGACCGTCCATGGGTATTCGCGCTGGGTACTGGTTTAGTCTGAGCTTGATTCGCACTGTCGAGAATCAAGCCAGCCAAAAACCTGTACTCTTCCTCCGGAGGAAGTTCTTGAGTGGATTCGATTTTAACGGATATCGCGGTCGCGTAACTCTTCCAATCAATGTTCCGTGTGAGGTCATACGAGACATTGATTGTTTCCGATGGTCTTGAACCGTTAGCAATTGAAATCACGATAGGCAAATGATCGCTACCGTGGGGATCAGGGATCACCTTCCACCTGCAATCTAACTGTAGCGATGTCGAGCATAGCGATAAATCCAACGCGCTTGCGCGTGCTGGTGGTGTAGGAATCCGCGTCATTTCTCCCGTGTTTAAGATGGTCATGTTGAAATTGTCGCAAAGATCTTGGATTAATGTTGATCTATTATCATCATGAAGACAGCCCCATACCGTACCGTGCGAGTTAAAGTCTCCCAGAACTAGCCGCGATGCCGGTAAGGATTCCGTGATATTACAAAGCGTTCGGTGCCCTACCGAGGCTCTAGGAGGAATGTAGATGGAAGCAATGCAAAGGTCTTTACCTTTGATTAAAACTTGACAAGCGACAATTTCAATGCCTGGTGTCGAAGGGAGGTTAATTCGGTTGAAAGAATAGCACTTTTTGATCCCCAAAAGTACTACTCCATAGGGGTTTTCTCGATCCAGACGAATTATATTAAAGTCGTGGAAGTTGAGATTTATATCGGAAGTTAACCAAGTTTCACATAATGCGAAAGCATCACATTATAAACTATTTAGTAAAAATTTAAAGGAATCGATTTTCGGGAGGATACTTCTGCTGTTCCACTGTAGAACAGTAATCGAATCGGTGACCTCGTTCGATGACTTAGCCATCGAAGGATACGATCGCTGCAAGGAGGGGCCATTTAGTAGTCAACTACTTCAAAAATGTTTGCACTATAGGGAGAAAACGTATCAGAAGGCTTTTAAGAGGATCAGTAACATTGAAAGCTGTGAAAATTAAGTCCACTATGTCAGAAAATTTCATTAGTCCGCTACTGGACTGAGTATCTGTTTGAAAAAAGGGGACACTTGGGGTTTTTGGTGTACCTGGAAGTGGTGGGTACTCCTTGTTAGAATTAATATTTCCAAGTCCTGGAGCAAATTGCTTCGGCTTTTGTGCATCACTTCCGTTGGATTTAATGATTGTAGTTGGCGCACTCTGAGTGGACGACACCTTGGCACCCTTACGGGGCAATGTAGGGGAGGCTGGATTTCTCCTCTTCCTGGATTCCCCTGGGTTAACCAAAGATGTTCCCTCTCGTGGGTCGTCAGATTCTTGCTCAACGTTAGCCAAACCAGCATAGGGATTTTCGGACAGGACAGATGGCGAAGCATTCTTTAGCATTTCTGCATAAGAACGCCTTGAGCGTTCCTTAAGGGAGCGCTTAATTTTATCCCCGCGCTGCTTGTACGCAGGGCATGATTTAAGAGCATGTGAAGGGCCCCCGCAGCAAATACACTTTTCAGTTTCTTTGTCGCAAGAGTCATCCTCATGCTCTCCTTCGCATTTGCCGCATCGTTTCTTATTTCCACAATATGTGGCTGTGTGGCCCAACTGCTTGCAATTGCTGCAGCTCATGACCCGCGGTACAAACAGGCGAACTGGTAGGCGAACCCTGTCAAGGAGGATGTAGTTGGGAAGAGAGGACCCGGCGAATGTCACCCGAAGCGAGCCTGATAGAGAGTAGGTAGTCTTACCTCCCTCGGTGTTTGCGGTATACAATTGTTTACATTCCAAGATCTTAATCTGTTCAAGTGAGGGGTTCTTAAAGCAGCCAACCCCGTGCTCCAACAGTTCTTCGCATTTCAGGCCCGGTTCGGACACTACCCCATCGATTTCACATGCCACACAAGGCACGTACGCTTTAAATTCCCGTGTAAAGCGCTCACAGCAAGCAATCGCGTTTGCCTGGCCGAGATCATTCACTAGAACACGTATCTTGTTTGCCCGAACACGTGTTATCTGAGCTACGGCCGGGTAATTAGCAGTCAGATCTCGAGAAAGTTTTAATATATTAACCGGTTTCTCTCCGGTCCGAAAATATACCACCCATGGCCCAGAGGAACCTTCTGGGTACTGCTTTATACGGGGACCAATGCGAGTATTAGGGGGATCAGGGACTTCCATGATTACATCAGATGGTATTTCGCCCTCGGCCATTTAAGCACTAGGGCAGAGCGTTATATAAACGGGAATGTGTCTTATTATTTGATTACAAGGTAGAGTAAAAGTAGGGAAAAGGAAAGAAAGTAAACGAGGAAAAAAATAAAGCAAAACTTATCTGCAAACAACGTCGATTGTTCCGCACCAGCGAAAACAATGTACTGGATTTACTGTCGGCACCAGCAGAACGGCAGCTAACGAACGAACAAAGGATGACCTTGACTCACTAAAATTTACACACCGAACACCACTGTGAAATATAACGATCCGTTCCGTTCAAAGGTTGGGAGACGTATATGATAAGACAGACATGGGTTGAATTTTAATCGAAAAAGAACACCCGCTTAAACTGCTGCTGGGACGGTAAGTTCTGTTTTAAAATTTTCCGTTTTTTACAGTACAAAAGTGTTTGAAATTAGAAAACAAAAAGTTCTGCTAGGAATGGGATTGTTTCCGATGCAATTACAGGTTTTTTACGCGGGGGATACAGGCCGCGCAAAATGAAAACCGCGTAAATTTCAAAAAACGCGTGAAAGAAAACCGCGTAAACTTCAAAATCCGCGTAAAAAATACCGCGCAAAAAACGGGTAAAAAACCTGAGTGTACTCTCCTATATAAAATACTACGCTGCTGAACAGTGCAATAACTACAGAAACACGTTGTCAGATGCCTTACCGATAAAAAACATATAACCGAAATATGAAACATATGAAAGCCAATAGGCTCTTTACCCTACGCAGCTACAAAGCGCCGTAAACATGGATTAACAAGTTATAACGCACACGCATGCATAGAAATAATTTTTTTTTTCAACGCAACACTCTTAAGCAGCACACACTGTATTGAATTAAATCCAAACTACCCCGCCCACCCACTTTGCATATCATTCTGTGACACCGTGCTGGTACCCGAAAATCCGCACACGGCCACCGCTGCCGAAAATACATAGCGTCTGCCGCTTATTGTAGTGCCCAGACGCTGCAGCCATGATCTTACCCGTTCGACATAAGAACAAAAACTGATTCAAACGGGTACGCGTCACCTCTATTTATAAACTAACCGTATATGGTTTAGTCACTTAGGTGCGAGTGTGTGCAAACGCTAACGTTACCGAAAATCGATAGCGCTTATTGCATCGCCCGGAGACGATGTTGCTCGTATAGGATAAGAGCAACAACTGATTTAAACGGACATGCGTTGCTTCTATTTATGACTTTTCGTGTTTCATTGAGCAACTAAGCTGCCCTCTACTGACGGCTGTGTCTGAGAAATCTGCCTCACGAATGGTAATTTTCACGTTTTTCGTGAACTTTTTAATTTTACCAATTTCCAAAAGTCTACTTTTATTGGGGAGATATTGAATTATTATCAATATTTAAGTTAGGTGTTTCTGAATCGGTTGGTGTATGAATGATTAAAATCCATCTAGTAATATCGAAGTTATAAGCGTGCAAACCTTACATAGTTTCGTTACATGGGATATAGTTTAGATTTTAGAATGACACCTAGCCCCAGATAGTGGAGTAAGACATTTTTAATGTCAAAAAAAAAGCCTATACATTACATCTAATCAGGAGTCCGGTCTCAACCGGCACAGAATTATTGAACATTAGAAAAACTGCAAAAAATGTATGGTTTGTAGCATACAGCAGAAATGATTTTTAAAAATAGGGGGTTTACGGACAAAATATCCCAAAACTCCAACTTCCGCATTCTTCAAGAAACAGATGTATTATCATTTAAAAACTAAGATTGCGCCCTTTAAAAATGAAGGAAGTGTTATTTTCTAAATGCTAGTTCGAAAGTTCTAGCATTTAATATATTTTCCTATAATATTTTGTCAATGGCAAAAACTTCAATTGAAGTGAATGGGAGTCAAACTATGTGGTATTTGGCAACAAAAGCTTCAAAAAAGCTACAAAATAGTCTTGACTGAAAAATATTAGGACCTAATTTGGTAGAAAATTATAGTAAATTTGAATGGAAGTACGCGAAAAAAAAGTTATGTAGCATTATGCTATATTTCACCCCAAGGAGGAAAATTTGGTAAACACCAAAATTTCTCACTAGGGTGAAAATTTGTTGGTAAAACCAGTCTTTGCATTAGAGGGCACAAATCCTTATTTCTTACACAGTTGCGTTTTGGTCTCGCCTTATCAGAAACCGACACTAACTTTTTGTCGGAATAGATTAGCGCCGGCTTGACGCAAATCCATTAAAACTAAAACACACTTTGTGTTTCAATCAAACGACTGATCAAACGTGATGTCCCGTCAGAGCAGAAGTTCTGTTTATACCGATGAGACACAGTGAAGCCGAGACTTGTCTTGGCTTAGCAGGCCTATGCGAAAGCACTATGCTATATTTCACCCTAAGGAGGAAAATTTGGTATACACCAACATTTCTCACTAGGGTGATCACGTTTGATCACGTGTTTACCAAATTGATATCGAAAACGATTCATAATTCCACGATTTCCAACAGAAATCGAGAGAAGTGATTTTAAATTGGATTTAAGAGTAAACATGTATTGTTTTTAAATGATCTAATAATTTTGTCTCTATTTGGATCTTGCGTTTTATGTATTTGAAATGGTTAGTTTATGAAGTTTTACTTAGAAGTATAAAATAACCAAAATATGTCGTAAAAATAATAGCGTCAAAATATTTCGGACACAGCTACATTTTCTTTCATTATCAATTAGAATAATCAAAATTATCACTTTAACATTTTTTGCGGTGCGGTTGCGGTAAAACCGCGCGGCAAAAGCTCTTTCCCGCACCGCATCTGCGGGAAAAAGTGTCTCACCGCACCGCAGATTTTGCGGTGCGGGTGTGGTAAATACCGCTGCGGTTGCGGTAATTACCGCAACCGCGACGAATCCTATGTCATACTCCTCTCGCATACTTCGTTATTTTCAATCCTCTCTTCGGCTTTCTTCTGGATAAATATGGCTCTCGCTCGCTCTTTGCTCGCAATAAATATGGCAATAAATAAGCCAGTTTTATCAGGTAGGAAAGACAAGCACCGTCGAACTATATTTACCTGTATTTTTGATTTCTCTGTTCTTTTCTTTTCTCTACATGCTTGATTCCAATTGCTCATCGAAGAGTTACAAGAGAGCACATTTGGACAAATCGAATCGATTATCGCATATTCAGATCAAAGTCGTTTTTGTGAATTAGAATCAAAACTGCAATAAGAATTGTTTTGATTATTTTCTTTCACATATCGCTATGAGAATAGGTGAGATCGATTAATTCCTTAATATAAATCAATAACACGTTATCACGAATTATTGCCCATGTATCTGTTGTATCTCACATCAAAGAAAGTGGATAACGAAAAAAAATAGTTTTTTTTCATTGGATAGATCCAAATAAATGACAATCGGATGTAGATCGTAAAATGCACTATTTTATAAATTTTCTTATTTTCACTCACAGTTCACAAATTGAATCAGAATGTTAACTGCTTACAAAGTAACTCCATAAATACCATAAGCAAAGATTAAATAAATGATTTTAAATATACGCTTTTTTCCTATATGAATAAACTCACATAAAACATCGAAATACAAATATTTTAAAATTGGTTGCGAGCGCAACGGTGATCAATATATTTGTTCGTAAAAATATATTACTAGGATGCTCAAAACTTTCATTTCTGTTTTAATGTACTTATTATTTTATTTATAAAATCGTAGAAATTTTGTTAGCAAACAAAATCGTTCCAATCTGCATTGATGCTTTAAAGAAATATATCTATAATCTCTGTCTGCCACAGTGCAAATAAAAATATGAAATATAAAGCTACCAGTACACTGTTTGTAATAACGTAAAATATTTGACATCTTTCGTGAAATAAATTTGAACTGCTGTGTACTGGCTCTTCAAATATTTGATCAAACACAGTTTGCCAAATTTTTCATTTGTGTTTGTCAAAGCGATTATTTGTCTATTTGTCAAACAGTGTACTGACCAGTTTGTCAAAACTTCAAACAGCGTAACGCTACAGTTTGTCAAACTTGTCGATGGAGAAGTTTGTCAAAATTGTTGATGGAGAAGTTTGTCAAACTTGTTAATGGAGAAATTTGTCAAACTTGTTGATGGAGAAGTTTGACAAACGTGCTTTGCTCATTCAGGATAGCAAAATACGGCGCACGCGAAACTGATTTGTTTTGACAAAATTTGTTGTCAAAACGAAAAAAGTTAAGGTTTGAAATTCGGCTGATTGATTCATTGTTTTATATACGTGACTTTAAATAATTCATTCGCCACGTTAAAAAAAAATTCGGCGCTATTTTGATATTTTTTTCAATTCGTTTATTTGATAAGGCAGGTTTGCGTTAGCTTAAAGGTGCCAATTTTGTTTTGTTTTACATTCTAAATTACTTAAAACTAGGGGATTACATATTGATTTTTGAAATTAAACTAAGGTTCTTTTATAGCTATACATATACACAAGGGGGTAATATAATTTTCGTAAGATTAGGGGGTCATTTAGTTTTTATGGCAATATGGTTTGACATTTTTAGCAATGAGATTATTGGAGCAAATAATGTTTAACTAAGGGGGGAAAATTTTTACGACTATCTTAAAAGTAGAAATAATTAGAGGGCGTGATTAAATTTTGTAAAGATTCGGAGACATTAATTAGAGTTATTTTATGTGGTAGTAGAGTTGGGCATTTTCAACGAGATCATATAATATAATAGTTAAAACAAGAAAAGGCAAGAAGAGCTAAATGCTTCATGAAGATATTTGGGGGAAAGGGGTGTTACTTTTGTGTATAAGAGTCAGGGGAAGTAGGGTGGACAAACATGGCAGGGGGAGAACATTATTTCAGTTTCAGGCTTCGGGAGATCAACGGATGGATTACAGAATCAGGGTGGCCTGCATCAGGAAGAATCATGTACTGGGACGCCGGGTGGTTGTTCTCAAGATGGCAGAGGTTTCTCCAGACGATTTCGTAGTGCGGCTCAGATGTTGATCGGCTACATTTCGAGTTGTGCGTGTGATGTTCGTGCGTTAGGTCCCGTGTTTGTTGGCTCATTCGACAGGGATGTTTTGTGTCGCCTTGGAGTCGCATCAGACCATCGTGGGTGTATGGTACAGGTGGAAGAGAGCGCTTCTGAGAATGATAAGGAAAAAGGGGCAGTTAAAGTAGGATATTGATGGTTTTATGAAGGTGTATATAAGGGACATATAGAGGACATCGCGGCTTGCCAACACATCTCGAACCGGGACGTTGGGTGGTCTTCCTCCGGCCCGGAGGGTGTCCATAAGCCGAGACCTGGCGGAACTGTACTCAGTGCACGCCCAGACTACGTGCTCTATATCGTGATAACCGTCGCCACAAGCGCAGATACCACTCTCCACGAGCCAAATACGTCGGCGATGTGCATCCAGCGTGTAATGGTTCGCCATGAGTCGGGATATCACACGAATGAAGTCACGACCCACATCCATCCCCTTGAACCAAGGTTTCGTCGATACCTTAGGGACTATCGAATGTAGCCACCTTCCTAGCACCCCATTGCTCCACGAGGTTTGCCAACTTTCGAGGGTTCTCTGATGAGTAATACTGAAAAATTCGTGGAAGCAAATTGGTCTTTCAAAAACGTCACCGTCAATGGCACCCACCTTAGCTAAGGAGTCCGCCTTCTCATTGCCCGGAATGGAGCAATGAGAAGGGACCCACACCAAGGTAATCCGGAAAGATTTGTCAGATAAAGCACTCAGTAGCTCCCGTATTTTCCCCAAAAAATACGAGGAATGCTTTCCATGTTTCATCGAGCGAATAGCGTCAATAGAACTCAGACTGTCCGAGACGATGAAGTAATGGTCTGCGGGTAATGTGTCAATGACTCCAAGGGTATACTGAATAGCAGCTAGTTCTGCGGCGTAAACTGAAGCGGGGTCACTGAGTTTTTAGGAGGCGGTGAACTTTTGATTAAAAATACCGAAGCCAGCGGACCCTTCGAGGTTTGATCCGTCAGTATAAAACATCTTAGACCTTCTCGGAATTTATTATAAAAAATATTTGGAACCACTTGTGGGCGTATGTGGTCCGGAATTCCAATAATCTCATCTTTCATGGATGTGTCGAAGAAAACAGTAGATTCAGAAGTATTTATGAAATGCACACGGTTGGGATTGTAAGAAGAAGAATTAATATTTTGCGCCATGTAGTCAAAGTACAGGGACATAAAACGGGTCTGAGAATTGAGCTCAACAAGCCTTTCGAAATTTTCAATCACCAACGGGTGCAAAATATCAAATCGAATGAGCAATCGATATGAGAGTTCCCAAAATCGACTTTTCAGCGGGAGAACGCCCGACAGGATTTCGAGACTCATCGTATGGGTCGACTGCATGCACCCTAAGGCGATACGCAAACAACGATACTGAATTCTTTCGAGTTTGATGAAATGTATGTTCGCGGCGGATCGAAAGCAGAAGCATCCGTATTCCAGTACCGACAGTATCGTTGTTTGATACAACCTAATTAGGTCTCCTGGGTGGGCACCCCACCACGTTCCGGTTATTGTACGAAAAAAGTTGATCCTTTGTTGGCATTTCTGTTTCAGATACCGAATATGGCATCCCCAAGTACCTTTCAAGTCGAACCAGACCCCTAGATATTTTACTGTGGAGACCTGAGCTATAGTTTGACCCATTAATAGAAGCTGAAATTGTGCTGGTCCACGCTTCCTAGAAAATACAACTAGCTCAGTTTTCTCCGTGGAGAATTCGATACCCAGCTTAATATCCCATGCAGACAAATTGTCCAAGGTGTTCTGTAAAGGTCCTTGTAGATCGACAGCTTTGGGTCCCGTAACAGACACCACGCCATCGTCTGCAAGTTGCCTTATCGTGCAGGAATTGTCAAGACATTCCTCAATGTCGTTGACGTAGAAATTGTATAACAGAGGGCTTAGACATAAGCCCTGGGGAAGGCCCATGTAGCTAAATCGTGATGTCGGTAAGTCACCATGCGAAAAATGCATGTGCTTTTCCGACAACAAGGTTAGTAAAAAGTTGTTTAAAGTTGCTGAAAGACCATGCTGGTGCAGCTTCTCTGAAAGAATGTTGATAGAAACTGAATCAAAAGCCCCCTTTATATCTAGGAACACTGATGCCATCTGCTCTTTACTAGCATAGGCCATTTGAATTTCGGTTGAGAGCAACGCAAGACAATCGTTTGTCCCTTTGCCTTTGCGAAAGCCAAATTGTGTATCTGACAGTAAGCCATTTGCTTCGACCCAATTGTCGAGGCGGGATAGGATCATTTTCTCGAACAACTTCCGGATACAAGATAGCATTGCGATTGGTCGATACGAATTGTGGTCGGAGGCTGGTTTTCCTGGTTTTTGGATGGCGATGACCTTCACTTGCCTCCAATCGTGTGGGACAATGTTAGCCTCAAGAAACTTATTAAATAAGTTCAACAAGCGTCTCTTGGCAGAGTCTGGCAAATTCTTCAACAAGTTGAATTTGATTCTGTCTGGCCCTGGAGCTTTATTGTTGCACGACAAGAGAGCAAGTGAGAACTCCACCATCGAAAAAGGTATTTCATTCGCGTTATCGTGACGGGACGCGGCGCGGTAGATCTTCTGTGCCGGGGCGGAATCCGGACAAACCTTCTTGGCGAAATCGAATATCCAACGGTTTGAATATTCCACGCTCTTATTAGTACTGTTTCGGTTTCGCATACGTCGGGCTGTTCCCCAAAGAGTGCTCATCGATGTTTCTCTCGTTAATCCGTCGACGAACCGGCGCCAATAACCGCGTTTTTTGGCTTTCATCAAACTCTTCATTCGCTTGTCTAACGTTGCGTACTGTCGAAAACTAGCGGGTAACCCGTCGTTCCGGAAGGTTTTAAACGCGGCGGCCTTCTCTGCGTACACGTCTGAGCACTCTTTATCCCACCAGGGATTGGGAGAACGTTTTTGTATGTTCGCGCCGGGTACTGGCTTAGTCTGAGCTTGATTCGCGCTGTCGAGAATTAACCCGATCAGAAATTCACATCAAAATTATATCAAAATAAGATATTATATCACGGCAAAATATATATCTCTGTTTGATATAAAATATAGCTGGATAGTTGTTAAAATATCAAGTTTTTATACCAAGAAAATGTATCGGTTATATCTTATTATATCTCCGTCTTTTTCAGTATAATATATTTTGGTTGTATCTTGGTTTGATAAAATATTTATATCATACAAACGGATATTTAAGATATTTTATATCTAATTGAGCGCAGTAAATATATCTGAAAATATCAGAATTTTATCACAAAGATCAATTTTTTTATTATTTTTAATTAATAAATCAAATATTTTCTTGTGAAAGATAATTCATTATACTCTTTAGTACAAGTGTCTCTCAAAAAATGTGCATTTAATTTCCCTGTGTTACTAATTTTACAATTTTTATTACCGACGCAGCTACTTGTTAGAACTCGCAGTTTGTTCAGCATATAATTTTAAAATTTGTTCATTTATTTTTTCGAAGGCGTTCCTGTTTTTCACTTCACATCCTTCACAGTTTTAAGGGACCATGCATAAATGACGTAGCATTTTTTGAGTGATTTTTAACATCCCCCTCCCCCATCGTAGCATTTTGTCACAAACCTCTAAATACCCACCTGGTAATTACGTAGCTTGACGGTAACTCCCCCCCCCCCTGGACCCCGTAAAAATAAAAAAACGATGTTAGATGAAACGGGTAAGATTGTCGTGATATGAGGTCAACCCCTATTCCCCTTTAAAAAAACTACGTAGCATGACATGACCCCCTGCCGTCACACAACATCACAAAATACAAACCTCCCCTCCCCTATATAATGCTACGTCATTTATGGATGATCCCTTAAAATGCATGTTCCTATTCTTTCGTATGTTCTTCTCTCTTTGACTCTTCTTTAGTAGTTTACCTGCACTTGTTACAGGTTTTGCTTCCATTCCTGCTCTTTCAGCTTGTCATATGCCGAAACCTATCTAATCAAATCTTTAAAACTACTTGCTGCTTCGTGGCACTACATCGGAACATTTTCTCTGTTGTGATCTGTAATCATCGAATAGTTTTACAAAGCGTACATTATCTTATGTATTTACATTCCAACATATGACAAGACAAGACCACTAGTAATGTGATTTGGAGCCAGTTCTTGGGAGGATCCATCTCTGGTGATATCGTTATAGCTTTGCCAAACTGTCTTGGAAAGATAATATTTTGTTGTACATACTATGTTTAAAAGATACGATATGGTTGATATAAATATGATATATTATTTGATATAATTATTGACAAATCAAAACATGATATAATTTTAATTTAGTCTTAATTCGTTCCAAACGACATATATCAAAATTATATTGTTATATGATATAAATATCAAATCAAGAAATAATTTTGATATTTTCTTGATATGATTTTCTTATCGGGAAGCCAGCCAAAAAGCTGTACTCTTCCTCCGGAGAAAGTTCTTGAGTAGATTCGATGTTGTCGGATATCGCGGTAGCATAGCTCTTCCAATCGATATTTCGTGTGAGGTCATACGAAATATTGATTGTTTCCAATGGCCTTGAGCCGTTATTGATTGAGACTACGATCGGCAGATGGTCGCTACCGTGGGGATCAGGAATTACCTTCCACGCGCATTCTAACTGTAGCGAGGTCAAGCAAAGGGATAAATCTAATGCGCTTGGGTGCGGTGGGGGAGGAATCCGTGTCATTTCACCCGTGTTTAGAATTGTCATGTTGAAGTTGTCGCAAATATTGTGAATTAAAGAGGAACGGTTATCATCATAAAGGCAACCCCATTCCGCACCATGAGAGTTAAAGTCCCCTAAAACTAGTCGCGGTGCAGGCAGGGATTCTATGATGTCATGTAGCCGGCGATGCCCAATCGCGGTGTTGGGGGGAATATATATGGAAGCTATGCAAAGATCTTTGCCTTTGGTTGTTACTTGACAAGCGACAACTTCAATACCTGTTATCGAGGGAAGGTTAATTCTGTAGAAGGAATAGCGCTTTTTGATCCCCAAAAGCACTCCTCCATAGGGGGTGTCTCGATCCAGGCGAATAATATTAAAATCGTGGAAGTTGAGATCTATATCTGAAGTTAACCAAGTTTCACATAATGCAAATGCATCGCAACTCAAACTATTTATTAAAATTTTGAAGGAACCGATTTTCGGGATGATACTTCTGCAATTCCACTGTAGAACAGTGATCAAATCCGTGACCTCGTTCGATAAGTTGGCCATCGAAGGATACAATCGCTGAAAGGAGGGGCCATTTAGCAGTCAACTGCTTCAAAAATGTTCTTACTGTAGGGAGAAAAGCTAACATAAGACTTTTAATAGGATCAGTTATATTGAAAGTTTTTATTATCCAGTCCACAATGTCCGAGAGTTTGATAATTCCAGTGCCGCGATTATTCTCGAACTGAAACAGAGGAACACTTGGGATTTTTGATGTTCCGGGAAGTGCTGGGAACTCCTTCTCTGAGTTTAATCCTCCGAGACCAGGAGCTACTTGCTTCGGTTTGGTTGCAACACTTCCAATAGATGTGACTTTCGGAGCCCCGTCAAGGGATACCTTCTGGCCTTTACAAGGAACTTTAGGAGAGGAAATGTTCCTCTTCTTCCTATAACTTCTAGGCGCCCTAGTAGATGTTCCCTCTTGTGGGTCATCAGCCTCGCCCTCGTTAGGAGGCAAGTGAACATAGATGTTTGTTGAGGTTGGTGGCGTAGCTTTCTTTAGCATTTCTGCGAAAGAACGTTCAGATCGTCCCGCAAGGGAACGTTTTAGTTTATCCCCGCGTAGTTTGTACGCGGGACATGCCGAGATATCATGCAGATTCTCTGCACAGTAAGGACACTTCTCAGCATTCTTACTGCACGAATCATCCAGATGATTCTCACCGCATTTTCCACAGCGGGCCTTATTGCTACAATGGGTGGCTGTGTGACCTAATTGTTTACACTTTGTGCAATTCATGACCCGCGGCACAAACAGACGCACAGGCAGACGAACCTTGTGCAAGAGGACGTAATTTGGCAAAGCGGTACCAGCGAAGGTCAACCGATAAGAGTTTGATTGGGGGTACGTTTTTGAACCATCCCCCGCAACTACTACTGAGTGCAAACGCTTGCACTCAAGTATTTTCACTGGCTGAAGTATGCGGTCTCTAAAACGGCCAACCCCGTACTGCAGCAGATCCTCGCATGTCAAACTCTCATCGGTGGCAATGCATTCAGACTGTACTTTTACAGCTGGAATATACACGTGATAGTCCTTCGTAAAGTGCTCGCAGCAAGCAATATCGTTTGCCTGCTTTGAGTTAGTCAGCACGACCCTCAGCCTGTCTGAGCGGACCTTTTTTATTTCGGTCACAGCCGAGAACCGTTCCGTCAGGTCTTTTGAAATCTGTAATAGATTCAGCGATTTTGTTGTGGGCCGAAAGAAGACCACAAAGGAACCGGTCGAGATCTCTGGATATTGTTTGGGTCGGGGGAGAGCCTTAGGAGTCGACTCGATCTCCATTTGGCCATCCGGGTGGGAGCCATCGACACCGTCAACGCACGGGGTCAGCACCCGTGCAGACGGGAAAAAGCCGTAAATGTATCAAAAAGGTAGATTTCACTTATCTGTATACTCGTTTCCCACGACGCACCAGTCCAGCCTAAATAGCTGGTTATTGTTCAATCCTCGCTTTACGAACAAAAAGTTGAGGAATGTGGCCTAACGGTTAACACACGCACAAAAGAAAATAAAAGTCCAAACCTGGAAGAGGCAGAGAATGGGAAGATAACCTTGAACGCGGATTACTGCACTGTTCTTTTTCCAACGGACCGAAAACGAAACACTTCTATCTCGATCGAGCGATGCGTAGAGACTGATATTTTGATATTGTTGGTATTTGTCTTTCCAGGAAAATCATGCCTCAAATAAATCGGAAAGGTACAAACTATTTGAATTCAATTGTTTGATACATGCTGAAATGTAAGCAAATGCCATTTCTTTTGAATCCTTTCCGATAGTTCACCAAGAATCAGCTGCTCTTGAAAAGCATACAGCAGTTTAGTATACTGCCAGTCTTGCGTGGTATTATTGTCGAATGTATCTAGTTGAATTCTACATCCTGGTCGGACCGTAGCCTGTGTTAACTATTGTTATTTTATCATAAAGTACTGAATGAGCTCATGGAAGTCGAGATGATGAAGAGTCTGTCGAAAGCGATTCCATCGAATCCATCAGACGGAACCTGCATCTGGCGCTGGATATTTACGCTACTAATGTTGGTGCGCCAAATACTATCCAATAAACGGATACCCTATTCTCACCACTTGCCAAAAACGTGCTCAGGACAAATTGCTCAAGTTGCCCGGTGTTGTGCTTGGTAGCTTTAACAATTTGGGAACGAGAAAGTTATTTTAGCTTCGGCAAATTGCCTCTCCTTCGTCCGTCTCCAGATCTCTCAAAACCTCTGTCGAACCGTTTGTGATTGTTTTTGTTGCTCATGTGGTACACCCCGCTTTGCTGCTGCTTGAATGTTTGGCTGTAGATTTTACACGAGTACATCTTTTCCTTCACGTCGGTATTAGAAGCCTTGCATTTGGCCACATATGTGTTATACTTTTTACCACAATCGAACAGTTTCCTGGTGGCATGCAACTTTTCGTGTAGCCGGAAACTTTTCGCCGATCGGTAGACCTTGCTACATACTCGACATTTGTGCTCGGGCAGCACGTCGACTTCGCGTCCTGTACCATTATCTGGTTGTGTTGGGTTCGCAGGTGCACCGTCAGATTGTAGGATTGAGTGAACCCTCGGTCGCAGTATTTGCACACGTACGGAGTTTTCCCGGGTGTGCAACCTGGCGTGTATCTTCAGAGTTATCGATTGAGTGAATGTTTTCGAACAGTGGGGACACACTTGAAGGGGTTTTCTTCCTGTAACAGTAAACAGTATTTAATTGGAATTTACAGAAAAGAAAATAAGTAAAACTTTAACCTACTCGTGTACCATCGAATGTGCGTCGTCATTAGGTACTTGTCCGTAAAATCTTTATTACAATATGGACATCGGTTCCGAATGGGTAATGAACGATCCTTCTTTAGCGGCAAACCGTCAGATCCCTTTTCTCCCTTCGAACTATTTTGTTTCATCTTGCGATCCGCATCCATAAATCGACGAAAACGTTCTGTTAATCACCCATTTCAACTTTTTCCTCTCCCATCCCGCTAATAACGTAAATCTTCCCATTCTCTCCCTTGATGCGCATTTCGGTTTTTGGTTCCAAAGGAAAATGTTTAATTCATCAGCATCTTCCACTGCGTTTTCAATGTCTGATCACTCATCGCCCGCGTCCTCCTGTAGTAACTCTGGATCCACTTTGATGTCAACTTCTTCCGCGCTAGGCCGAATCTGAAAGCAGCTTTCGGAAATAATTACCTGCTGTATGAGGGTTCGGCGGCGTTTGTAACATGTAATGTAGTTAGATTGCACTAGCGAGGCAATGGAGAAATTTGGCATCGTCAGGGTGCACCTGATTTGTTCCTTTCGTTCTTCCGTAACGGCAAGCACTCGCCGAAAAAGTGCTCTATATAGGCCAGCACAGAAAACGCACCTGTCGGAGCTGTGGGAGGAATGTGGCCACTTAACTGTAAATGTGAGAAAGTACATAAACAAGTGAGCGAGAAATGCAACTAAAATCCATACCGTGTTCATCGCCGTTTAATATGTCCAACAATACAAGAGGATTAAATATTTTTTAAATTCCCGTTCTAATCATTTTTTGTCCAATTGAAGTCTGCCTAAACTGTTTTTGGGGTAGACATTGTCGCTGTGGAGTTCTATGCAATTCCCTTCACACACACTAATTGGGGTTCTGTTTTCCTCTAGCTGACATATATAAAACTCAGCCAATTTAAACGTTCGAAATAGCTCGCCTGAAGTATTTATAATGTTGTTGAAATGCTCTATGTCGCTGTAACTTATTCAGTACTGTGTAGATGTGACGTTTGAAATACGCACACCAAGATCTCGCAATTTTATACTACCGCCCTCCCCTTAAGACCAGGAGTGGTTTATTTTCCTCCCAATCCAAACGTCAAAACGGCACAGTACCAACGCAGCTGGATAAGTCTATACCGGTTGGTCAGGTTACATCATAAAAAAAATCCGACCGAAAAGCTATTTTCGATTTGTTTTCCTACACCTGTGACTAGTGGAAGAAAACAAATCGTTGAACACGCAAATGCAGTTACAGATTGCCAAGTACTCTATAAAATGAAAACAAATAAAATGAAAATTTCAATCATATATGAACAGCTTGCTTTGATCGAACAGCGCTTCCAAATTAATTTTTCTTCCACAATTCGACCTGTCAACACGAAGGGTAGACAAATTTGATTGCGTGGTGAGTCATAAAATGATTACCCTTTTGTATGGGACCTTGGCGTATTTAATTTGTATTTGATCACATTCTGCATAATCACGAACAAAGGAGTGCGATATAGTTGCTTCGGCCATTTATAAAAATAAAACAAATTTTCTGGAAAATCATTTGGCATCCCTGCGCTAACACAAATATTTCATGTGTTTGCACTCTTGAAAATTCATGAAGTTCAAACAGCACAAAATTTTTTTCGCGTGGCGATTTGTTTGATGTATACGCCGGTTTGACTATATTTGACAAACAGTGTACTGATTCATCAAACTTGTTTTATTATGTTTGTCAAACAATATTAGGCGTAACGTCCGGTAACGCATCAATGCAAATATTTGATGAAAAAAGTTGGTTAAACAGTTGATCTCGTGTACTGGCCTTGTCAAATTTGTTTGTCAAACACGTTTATTTGATCAAATTTTGCTTCATCAAATATTTCACGTTATGACAAACAGTGTACTGGTAGCTTAACACTTGTAAATTTAAAATGATCATTCTGTCAAAGTAAAATTTTTTGTTTGACCTTTGTTTACTTTTTATGTAAGCTTCGCTGAAAAAACGTGTACAATTTTAATTCGCAGTGTGTGATCCAACCCAGAGCTGGACAATATCAGTTCAGTTGTATCAGAACACGTGAAATTGACAGGCGAACAAACTGAACCATCACTCATTTTACTGAATTTTCAGTTGAATGCATCAGTCACTGACATTGACTGCCAGCGAAGTGATATTTAAAACAACATACCGTTCGACATTGATCTTATGTTTGTATGACAATGATCCGATGTTGGTCCGACATAAGTCCAACATTGGTCCGATATCGGTCTGACATTGGTCCGATATCGGTCTGACATTGGTCCGATATCGGTCTGACATTGGTCCGACACAAGCCAAATATTGGCCCGACGTTGGTCTGACATCGGCCCGATGTCGGTCCAGCACTGCCCGATATTGGTCCGACGTTGGTCCAAACCTGGTTGGTCTTAGTTTTTCAATTTTCTTGCTTGCTCACTATCATTCAGTAAGTGAAATGGTATTAGTGTTGAATTGATATTCGTCCAAAATGGTGATAGCTCAAAACGGAAGGATATCAGCTATCATCTGATTTCACTGAAATTGTTCAGCTCTGATCCAACCTTTATTTATAATTGATATTTATTCCTAACTTGTGAAAATTCGCTTGAAACGAATATAAATATTACTCCCACCGTGTCGACAGGTATTCAATTAGAATGACATTAACAGTTCATTCTGAATTCAAATTGAAATATTTCAACCAATTTTTTAATCAAAGTTTAAAATAACTATCATGGCACCAGTTACAAACGATGGTTTAATCACATCAAACTTATTTTCTTTTGCGCATTGAATATTATGTCACTATAAAATGCTGTACATCATCGGCCAACTTTAACTATCCACCAAGTTAAAGTTCTAAGTTCAGAAACATATCAGTTACATGTTGACAAAATTATTCTCACACGCTATGGAAGGGGACATATGACGAAGAAAAGCTATTTTACTGCAAGAAAATATCGGAATGAAAAACAATTCTCCATGTTGTCTAATTCACTCATTTTCTTTAACATGAATTTGTTGTTTTTTAACATTGTCGTGTATCGCAGATCAGAACGCAGCCATATAAATGAAAGCATCGTTTGGTTAAAGCTTACCAAATAGATTAGGCCGGTTTAAAAGTTAGTCCGGTTTAAAAATAATTAGTATGCGTATGAGCTTACGGCTATAAATCAATTAAATAAAATAAAATTAATAGTTCTCATTACAATGAATACTTTCATTTGCTTTGAAGTAGTATATGCACTATATTATTGTTTGTCATGTTAACCATATTGCTTCATGAATATAAAAATATTCTAGCTTGATTATTGACGTAGTTAAAAGGTGACAGGTTAGTTTCTTTTCGTCCTTATTGTTTTCAATCTTATTCTAGTAATTAGTGTAAAAATTTGCGTCTTCGATTATATATTCGACATAAAAAGCTGGTCGTTTCAGGTATTTCGGTAGTGCTTATTTTATACCATCTTTAAGCACTAGCGGCCGTTAGTTCAGCAAGCCATTTTTCACGATATCTGGAGGAGTAACAAAGCGCGCGAATGATACTCGATATCTTATTCAATTGTTCGCAGAGAAAGAAATCAATATATAATTGGCTTTTTTCTATATAAATACCAAACTTTATGTACGATGAATCGTGCTTGTATTGCGAAGCCTTCAATTACATTGGTATTACCGCATCTATTTCGACAGATCTATTGAGATGCTAAAGGTAATCGCATTTCATAATAACGAATTCTTTTTTTAGATATCGTGTTTCGCCGGGATAAAAACAAGTAATAATGAAATTGTTCACATACCGTCTGGTTCTATTAAACATAAGCAACACTCCTGACTGATGGTAATCTGGAGTTGAAGTTGCTTTTTTGCAAACCGGACATTTCGAAATTAATTCAACAAACGATACATCAATCAAATACTCGGCAGCCGGCTGCCCAGAGCAATAAACACATGATAACACTTATGAGAGTTGCATAAATCGCATCACTTATCACGAAAAATCCAAGTTTGTGTAACTCTTTACCCCATCCTACTAACAAAAACTTCTTCTCGTGGCAAACGTGGAGATGCAGAGGTATATACGGTCTCCATAACAACGCTTGCTACACTAACATTCCTTTACTTCCCCGATGACTGTAAGGGCGTGGCCAGCGCCGTTATTGACATTTGAACGTATAGAACTCTCGAAACGTGTACATTGAGGATGGATAGCTACTCCCACGCCCCATTCGTTGATTCTCTGTGCAGTTTTGCTTATTCTGGTCAATCACGAACTAGCAACTACGTATTGTACGGTCAACATGGTCAAGCTCATGCTCATGCTCATTGCTTTCATTTCTCTTAGTCTTAAATTTGCCGAAAAAATCAAACAAAATATATACCAGGGTAACTAATGTTGAAATTTCCTCCGTTCCTATAGGACGATCTACATTATCATTCGCTGTCCTCACATAGATGATTCCGCTTTGAGTAAACACTTTCATCAGTTTTCCCTCCTTCAGCTCCAGCGCTTTAGCTGTGATCCTTCTAGCCAATAGTATCAAATTCTCATTCACATACACACGACTGTCTGATTGAAAACCGATGTGTTTGAAGGTCAAATTTCGACAATAAAGATATTTGTAAATGAAATCATTTCATTGGTTGATTATAGCGAACTTCACAAGTGCAAATGGTTTAATACCATCTCGCGGAACTTGTCGGGTGAGGCGACGCACATCTACCGTTGGTATCATTGAATCCGTGTATCCCAAAACCTCACACCAGGAGTGAAAATATTTATACAAGTTTTTTTCATTTTTGTTACTGGTACACTACATAATCAAATCATTGGCCAGATGAGTACAATCTATGGCATCTTTGTTCATTGTAGTATCTAGCTTCAACTGTGAAAGATTTACCTTCAGATCTCTTCCTTAATGGCACCAAATCCCTCATTGAACTCTCATTTTTGTGTTTTCTTACTACGAAACCACAGTTGCCTCATAAATTGATCAAGATGATATACCGTGATCGTTGATTAATTGGCCTATACTGGACGCCTTCAAATGGAGTGATACTTTTTGAAAACAAGCGAAATTTGAAACGTGAATTTATACAGCAGCAGTAGATATTTTAGCGTAAAAACGACGTCACAACCGTTCCAACTTGTTCTTGATCAAGCTATATCCAACCGAATACAATGGTGACCAGAAACCTAGCTTGATTTTATAGATTCAGTAGCACGTAAGATTCACATCCACTCCATTTTACCACTGTTGAGCAGTTCGATCTAACTGGAGTCTTGCTACGAGGCGCAGCATTTGGATACGTGATATGTAAGTTATCAACTCATAAGCCGGAGGTTCTTTTTAAAAACAAACCTCTTGCTACTATGGTCTGATGAAGAATGAATTTATTTCTAACAAAATTATTACAGAGGCCTGAGCTAATCGAACCTGCATTAATGATGACGCTGCGCTGGTGCTGCTCGTCGGGTGCTGCTGCGTCGGCAATTAATATATCTTCGATTTCGGGCTCCGACTAGTGTTACTGGTGTCTGATTGAAGATGTGCTCGCTGTTTCAGATGCTGGTGCTGTAATTGATGCAGAGTGTAGATGTCGAGTTTGTGTTCGTTGTTTTCTTCTGTCACTATCAAACTTGATGAAGAGATGAAAATTCTGTGTTCTATCGTTTTCATGATGTTGTTAACGCAAGTATATTGTCCCACTGTTATTGAACAGTTTTGCTATATAACCATGAATGAACCGGTTAGGTTCCGGTCTGAAATCTCACACGTGGTATGAAACGAAGAGTTAACGTTGTTGAGAAGTACTGTCGTGCGACTCATTCCTGTGATCGGTGGATAATTGCATATATGTTCAAATGTGCATTTTCCTTCTATTCCTGATACTATCCGGGAAATACACATGTCTTCTGAAACATCTTCTAAATCTGATCGGTTACATAGGCTCCAATTACCAAATCTTTCACAGTTGAGTTTCTGTAATAATAGCTCATTCGGCCCTCGAAGGTAACTATTTCCTTTCAGTTGAATGCGTTGTGATTTTTTGATGATCGCTTCAATTTTTAATTTCTCGTAGACTGTTTGAAAAAATGTTGGAATATTTTGAACGTAGAGCAGTTTCTCGTTGTTTGTGCCGATGGTCTCCTTTGCGAAGTTCAGTGCTTCTTCCTGGAGCTCGTAATATACGCCTTGATTGCTTAAAGATTCATCTATTAGATTGATCTCCTTTATACTTAACAATTTGTAATGAACTATCCCTAGGTTTGCGAGTGTAACAAACTCCTGTATTGCTGAAATATTCTTATATATAAAGTCTATGTTCAGAATTAATGTTTACCATTTGAATTCGTTCCATGGTTAAGGTAGAGCGGTTTTCTTCTAAATAAATCAATCTATTAACTGTATGTGTTATGTTTTCTAAACTGTTGTAAACCTGATCATTTATTGATATTTGTTTGTTACTGTTATCCGTTATGCCATTAATTCCTTTAGTGATCATGTTCAGGTCATCAGCGTCTGGTGAGCCGGACATTCATTTCCAGGATCGTCCTAGTGCTTTGAATCGTTTATGTCTCGTTCGTGGGTTGAGGTAATTTACGTTGTTTGTGAAGTCGTCTGTCTTTTGTTTCAGTAGTGTAATCAGGTCGGGGTAACTCGAGTTTATTCTTGAGAACTGTGCATCTATTTGAAATATTGTATTTTCTATGGCTGTAATGTTGATAGTTTGCACAATTTTTTGATATTCTCCCAGGATTCTTGCTTCTCCTGTTTTGACTATATTTTGGCTGAGTGCCAGTGGTAGCCTGTAATTATTTGATATTTATTTGATATTTATATTTGCCCTTCTCATATAGAAAGGTTATGCAATCACTCTGAAAAACGTCAACCTAATCCCGGCCCGGACGGCCGAGTGTCATATCCCATTCGACTCAGTTCGTCGAGATCGGAAAAAGTCTGTATGTGTGTGTATGTATGTGCGTATGTGTCAAAAAATGTCACTCATTTTTCTCAGAGATGGCTAGACCGATTTGCCCAAACTTAGTCTCAAATGAAAGGTGCAACCTTCCCATCGGCTGCTATTGAATTTTGGATCGATCGGAATTCTGGTTCCGGAATTACGGGTTTAAGAGTGCGGCCACACAGAAATTTCTCATATAAACTATAGGAAAAATAAAAAATAGAATTTTTATTTTTGATGCTAAATGTCTTCAAGGTGCATGAAACGTCGAGATTTGATGCAAACTCGAAAAAAAATTTTACGACGTTCACTTTTTTGGATTTTGGCACTTTTTTGCCTTTCTCATATAGAAAGATTATGTTGTTATTTTCCAAAACAGTCAAACTAGTACGCTAATAAAAATCTTCTTTGAGTTAGTATCGAATCCCAAAATAAAAGTAAATTTTTGATCAAGTATACAGATTACAGATTGTGTTATATGGACTTAAGTAAAGCTTGGCGTAAAGTAGCCCCAATTTTAGATAAAATGGACATATGGTCACCTAAATCTAAAATACGGACAAAAAGCACAAACACAAAAAATTGTATTACATTGCCAGGTTAATTTCACGTAATCTTTATCCTCTTATCTAATAATTTGATTAGTATACCACACTTTCTGAAGAGAATTTAAGTTGCAATGCTTTTTGCGTATATTTTATATTTCAGTTTCATAGCCTACTACGATTACTTGCAAGCAGTTTCTTAAGCCTACATCCATTTGACATTTCTTATAAAAGAAATGTATAGAATTCGCTCAAACATTCAAGATTTTTTCCGAGGCTCGGAGGGCCGAGTCTTATATACCAATCGACTCAGCTCGACGATTTGGGACAATGTCTGTGTGTGTGTATGTAACGGACAAACTCTCATTCGTGTTTCTCAGCAATGGCTGAACCGATCTTATCCAAACCAATTTTAAATGAAAAACCTATCAAACAGAAAGAACTTTTTAATTTGTTTTTGTTTCTGATGTTTAGTTTCCAAGGTATGAATGTTTGAATGTGTGAAAATGGCGCTTTTTGCAGTTTTTTGAAATTATCGGCCGAAATTGACAACATAAATTAACACTTTATATATATTTTAGATAGCTTATACGAATACCTTTCGAACAAGCTATAGATTGTTGAAATCGGACTAATATCAAAAGAGATATTTAACATTAAATGCGGACGAAAGATTTTTATCATTTCCCATTGCCATAAATATGACCAAAAACATGCGATCTATTATTAACGCCAAAACGGCTTATTTTAGGTCAATAGTATCTTGAGAGAATTTAATGGAGGCAATATACCCTTTCTTTTGGTATTGTGCTTTTGCTGATGAATCCCCCTATGAGTGAGATATTTTCGCAAATTTTCTTGGAAGTGATTATATCGAAATGATGCCTTCAGCAAATTTGTAGCTCTTACTTTTGCGAATAAGTCTTCAGTAAAGGACTTCCAATATCTATTTTGAATACTTTAAAAGTTATGGCTTATTGTTTGTTGATTACTAAAAGCGACAAAGCCTATTTATTGTTCAATATAGTAATAATCCATTGAAATAAGCCAAACATTATTTCGATAAAACGAATTTTGTATTTCATTTATCTATCTACAACCGCTAGAAATAATCACAGAACACTTCCAAGTTGTCTGGAAGGAACTTGATTAACTTATCAGTGCAAAAATGTTCATTTGTGCGAACCTTCTGACTCCAATTTTTCTAATTTATAACCATCGCACAGAGGAGTAACTGGGGTCGAATCCTGGCCAAAACTATTTATTGCGTCTATTGCTGTTATTATGCCTTAATATGAACTAAAAATAGAAAATAACTGGTTTTTGGGACTATTTGGCATCTATCCACCTACCAGTGCAGGGGTCAATTTTCTTTATCCTTCCGAATACTAGTATTTTCGAGATGAACTTTGTGAATACATTTGTTTTTCCGTTGCATGAACAGTTGGTCAGTGGAAAAGGAAGAAGAAAAGGGATACCTGTGCACATATTCATAAAGATTAATTTTGCCAAATATAGTATTTGACCCAACAGCATTTTGGCGAACCACAAATTAGTAAAAATATCAATATTTTGAAATCGTTTGGAATTTGTGGATCGGAAAAGATCGGAAGAGATTGTATGTTTTTTGGATAGCCGGAATCTTGTTTGGTAATGTTCTTTCAGCAACTCTGCCGGATCTTGCCGTATAATGTAACTTTTTTATCATTCAAATTTGGAATAAATTGTTTAAAGAAGGTGTTTTTAAAGCTGGTCCAAAACATAGCAACACTACTATTTTCGGTTATTTTTAAGCTGAGGTTATACAAATGGTTGTGTTCAATTACGTTTGTTATAATATTGTCTTATTTAATACAGTCATCATCATTTGAAAGCGATTTTGCTGGATATATAATAAAAAACCGATTTAATCCACCTAGCAGTGAGATGAGACATTTCTTACACATTTCACTATTGGATTAGTTTGCAGAACTCACGAGAAGTAGGCACCCAACTAGAGGTGGGATGAAAACAGTTTCTAGTCTTGCACGAATAAAATCTCGAATAAACTGAATAAATTATAGAAATCAACAAAACGACCGAAATAAAAGAGTAAAGCAAAAAATGAAATAATAGGTTTTTAAATTAGTAAAATTAGTAGAAAAATTAATGTAAATCAAAATTATAAAATACACGAATCAAATAAGATTAGGTTATTAAATAAAAATGAAGATTATATTTAGAAATAGTTATAAGAATAATAGAATAATACTAATAATACTCATACTAACAAATTGAATGAAATAAAACGAATGACTGAACATGAAATGAATAAAATTAATGATATGAATAAAATAAATCAAATGAATCAAATGAATCAAATGAATCAAATGAATCAAATGAATCAAATGAATCAAATGAATCAAATGTATCAAATGAATCAAAAGAATCAAAAGAATCAAAAGAATCAAAAGAATCAAATGAATCAAATGAATCAAATGAATCAAATGAATCAAATGAATCAAATGAATCAAATGAATCAAATGAATCAAATGAATCAAATGAATCAAATGAACCAAATGAACCAAATGAATCAAATGAATCAAATGAATCAAATGAATCACATGAATCAAATTAATCAAATGATTTAAATTAATCAAATTTATTTAATTCATACAGTGAATACAATGAATCAAATTAATGAAATGGATCAAATGAATAAAAAGAGTGGATGAACAAAATGAATTGAGTAAAAAATAAATGAAATGCATAAATCAAATAAACGAATCAAAGAAACAAAATGAGCTGTTGTGATAAAATGAATAAAAGGAAGAAAATGAGCAGAATAAAATGCATTGAATAAAATGAAAAATTAAACAATGGTAAAAGGTTATAAATTAATATAAAGAAATAAATTGAATCAAATAAATTATTTGGATGAAATGGTTAAAACTGAAAAAGTAGTCAGATTATTAAAATTAAGAAACTGAACAAAATGAATAAACTGGAAAAATGAATAAAATGCATACAATGAAAATAATGAATAAAATAAGTTAAATGAATGATATGAGTAAAATGCACAAAAAGAATAAACTGATCAGAGTGATTCCAAAGAATGAAACGAATAAAATAAGTAAAATGAACGCAAATGAACAAAACGAATAAAAAGATGCTGAATTAAATAATATATTAAAATGAAATGGTCATATATTTGAAGCTAAAATCATTTTTGAATAAAGAAGTGAAAATCCCATCTTATGAGGAAAGGCTAATAAATATGCAATGGACTTTCCAGGGCTTCCATCTTATTTTTTGGTTTTATTCTTTTTGTTTTCATGCTTCTTTACTTGACGGCGTCGTTTTAAGATTATCTGGTGTTTCTACTTTATTGTTGGACCTTATTTAGTTATCAGAAACCTGGAACGTTCAATTTGCTTTGGAATTCGAAGTTTACTTTTTGGTCACATGTTCCCGAAAAAAAGATTTATGTACAGAATAGAATTTACCGGTCCAGTATTTTAACCCGCAATTGAATATAGTAAAGTGAGACAAGTTCACATGTGCTTTCAAGCCCCTTGAACAGAGAACGACAGGGAGACTGCGATTCGTGAATGAGACAGGTAGATATTTCAAAATTTTTATTTGCATTGAAGTAAATAGTGTGAAATGTCTAGGCTATGTCGAAAGCATAAAAGCCGTGCATTCAGTTGATTGCAATGCAGTCACTTTCCATTCATCCTTATAGCTTTCATATTGTTTCGTTCGGAATTCTCGTGCAGGAAATATGGATAAATAAGTCCTATACAGACCAATACTGTGAAAAAGAAATGGTTCAAACTACTCAGTATATCCAGATATGGACGACGATAAGTTAGAAGACACATTGTAGTTGCATCCCCCATCGAGAGTGGGTACTTTGGTAGACTTCTTTTCCTGGATCTAATTTGTGGATATTTTTGTTCTTTGATCCATTATTTTTCATGAAAGTTCGTATCAATACAACGAATGTGCAGCTGATACAACTCATGGTTCATTCGCATGCGCAACGTTCCGTCTTCCATCTGCACGCCACCATAGATGGTACGCAACACCTTTCGTTCGAAAACTCCAAGGGCGCGTTGGTCCTCCACGAGCATAGTCCAGGTCTCGTGCCCGTAGAGGACCACCGATCTAGTCAGCGTCTTGTAGATAATCAACTTCGTGTGGCAGCGAATTTTGTTCGACCGGAGCGTCCTCCGGAGTCCAAAGTAGGCACGATTTCCCGCCAACATCCGTCTCTGAATTTCTCTGCTGTTATCATTGTCGTCGGTTACCAGTGAGCCCAAATACACGAATTCGTCGACCATCTCGATTTCGTCACCGTCAATCCGAACTCGGGTGGGAGGTTCACATTGTCGTCTCTAGAACCTCTTCCTCTCATGTATTTTGTCTTCGAAACGTTGAGGGCAAGTCCAATCCTGCTGGCTTCAGCTTTCAGTCTTTGAGCATAGGTTTCATTCAAAATTCAATAGAGATACGAAGAGTTTAAATATCGCACGTGGAATGTCTCTTTTGAAAATTTTCATCGTCAAACTTTTATATTACCCAGTTAAGCCAAATATTTTTCTGATATAGCCATGAATTTCCTTAATTATAGTGTAGATACAGGCTTTGAATACAATTGAATTAAAGTTGAGTTGATGTAGCAGCAGACAAAACATAGTTTTGTTTTCTCAAACCTTCGCAATTACAATTAATAAATATTTCAGATTGGCAGAAGATCTTATCACACAACTTAGAAATGGATACAGAAATAGCTAGATAGATGCGATAGAAGAGAGACAGAGAGAGAAATAGAGAGGGAGAGAGAGAGAGAGAGAGAGAGAGAGAGAGAGAGAGATAGGGGGGGGGGGCGTGTGAGAATTGGCAAATGATGGTTAATGCAGTGACCTTATTTTTATAGGTATATTATTATGATATATTGATTTCTTACATTTTTATCATAAATAATGTAAGTAGTAACTTTTGCGCCATAACCAGTATAACCTAAATATGGCAAAAGAGCTAAATTTTCGCTAGATTTTTGGGCTTCAAACATACAGTTGCTTTCGGTGACGCCACGAGTATAATTTTATGAGAAATCTTTTATCTCACTACTAGGTGAATTACTTGTTGATCTGTGTATTGATATACCATCCAACATTTACCTCATGATTGAACGCAATGCCTAATCCAAGGGCTAAATACTAGAACTCACTATTTCTTTATCAACACATTATTTTGTCTTTGAAGTGAACTTGATTTTTGAGAAATAGTTAATTTACTATAAAGGTAATTCACAAAATGTTCTCAACATCGAATTCCTTGAATCACGTAGATGTGTTTTCATACCTCGATATTTCAAATCGGTTCAGTTTTGCCCCTAAAACACCAGTAAAGCAATACTCTGTATGAAACAATCTCTTTTTGCCTTTCTCATATAGAAAGGTTATGCAATCACTCTGAAAAACGTCAACCTAATCCCGGCCCGGAGGGCCGAGTGTCATACCCCATTCGACTCAGTTCGTCGAGATCGGAAAAAGTCTGTATGTGTGTGTGTATGTGTGTATGTATGTGTGTATGTGTGTGTATGTGTGTGTGTATGTATGTGCGTATGTGTCAAATAATGTCACTCATTTTTCTCAGAGATGGCTGGACCGATTTGCCCAAACTTAGTCTCAAATGAAAGGTGCAACCTTCCCATCGGCTGCTATTGAATTTTGGATCGATCGGAATTCTGGTTCCGGAATTACGGGTTTCAGAGTGCGGCCACACAGAAAATTCTCATAAAAACTATAGGAAAAATTAAAAATAGAATTTTTATTTTTGATGCTAAATGTATTCAAGGTGCATAAAACGTCGAGATTTGATGCAAACACGAAAAAAATTTGACGAAGATTCACTTTTGTGGATTTTGCACATTTTTGCCTTTCTCATATAGAAAGGTTATGCAATCACTCTGAAAAACGTCAACCTAATCCCGGCCCGGAGGGCCGAGTGTCATATCCCATTCGACTCAGTTCGTCGAGATCGGAAAAAGTCTGTATGTGTGTATGTATGTGTGTGTATGTATGTGTGTGTATGTATGTGCGTATGTGTCAAATAATGTCACTCATTTTTCTCAAAGATGGCTAGACCGATTTGCCCAAACTTAGTCTCAAATGAAAGGTGCAACCTTCCCATCGGCTGCTATTGAATTTTGGATCGATCGGAATTCTGGTTCCGGAATTACGGGTTTCAGAGCGCGGCCACACAGCAATTTCTCATAAAAACTATAGGAAAAATTAAAAATAGAATATTTATTTTTGATGCTAAATGTATTCAAGGTGCATAAAACGTCGAGATTTGATGCAAACACGAAAAAAATTTGACGAAGATTCACTTTTGTGGATTTTGCACATTTTTGCCTTTCTCATATAGAAAGGTTATGCAATCACTCTGAAAAACGTCAACCTAATCCCGGCCCGGAGGGCCGAGTGTCATATCCCATTCGACTCAGTTCGTCGAGATCGGAAAAAGTCTGTATGTGTGTGTGTATGTGTGTATGTATGTGTGTGTATGTGTGTGTATGTGTGTGTATGTGTGTGTGTGTATGTATGTGCGTATGTGTCAAATAATGTCACTCATTTTTCTCAAAGATGGCTGGACCGATTTGCCCAAACTTAGTCTCAAATGAAAGGTGCAATCTTCCCATCGGCTGTAACGTTCTCCCGGTGGAAACTCAACATTAGACAACAATTCTTCAGTGAACTCCGAAACCAAACACTCTTTGCTAAAATCTGGCTTAAGCGCCAAATCCGGAAGGGATTTGCCAAATTTCCACCGTTAATTTTGCCCAGCTACTCGTCGGCCGCCGCAGGTTCGACCCAATCAGTTAATCAAGGTTGGTTCAGGTACACAAAGAAAAACCGCTTTTTCATTTCAATACACGTTTCTATTCACCGTCAAAATTTTCTCGCCCACGCACTACATTCTCTTTCATTGGCCAATCATCTAATCGTTTAACTTTAATTTACTATCAATTTCTTCTAATACCCTAACTGTCCATTCTGTGGTCTTTTCTTCACTCGCGAGTCTCGATTTTTCTAGCGTGTGTCCTCGGCTGGCATCCTGCCTACCTTCTCAGCCGCTGTCGCTCGTTGCTGCCGAAATTATCAGCCCAGAAAAACCGACCGTTGAAAACGCTGTGTTAAAATCACAAAATCACTGCTATGCACTAATTTGGCCATACAATTATTTCACTTACGTCGGTTTGCTTAGTTGATCGTGCGCCGTTGCGTCGATAGGAAAATATTCTAATTAATTCTTTTTCTATTAATGCAATAAAATTTGCAAGATTTGGATGGTCCGTGTCCGTACCCTGGACCTATGATGCTGAGCGCGTCTGTCTAAGCCGGCTGGCTCTCGATAACAGCGGTATTGCTGTATGTTTGCTCGTGCCTCGAACCAATGGTGCTGACTCGAGATGCTGAGCGCGTCTGAAGCCGGTTGGCTCTCGATAGCAGCGGTGTAGCGTGCTGCTGGCTGACGACTGTGTTAGGGTAGCCGTCCACTACGTTACCCGACCGATGATCGTAGTCCTACCTCAGCTCCCTTTAGCTGGCTGCTTGGCTGACTGCTTACTGCTGATCGTCCGGTGGTGCGGGTAGAAATGACACCGATAATGCGCAGCTGGCCTCTTTTTATAGGTACCACAGTGACCACAAAATTTCTTTCTATTGTCTATCATGTGCTCGAGAATGTTTGACGGTGATGGATTTGCAAGATCGAGTAAGCAAAAAGAATGTGACCTGAACAAACCATTACATTCCCCTCTTTCCCCACAAAAACAATCAATTTGCTTAAGCAAATTAAAGCAAAGAAATCATGGTTTTCATGTTATTCTCAATTTTATCGCGGAAATGCTCCCACTGAAGGAGACTTTTACAAATGTCCTGTGTGTGCTTCGATTTTAATTATCGAAGACTTTCAACATCCCAAACAATGCTCCCATTCCACTTTGGAGACTTTAATCATTATTTTTCATTACTGCTTTTCTTCATTTGAAAAGACTTTTAACCGAAAATCATATTTGCTTTTCTGCACTGAAAAGACTTCCAATATGTGCCTAACTCTAAATGATATTGATTTTTCTGAGCTTCATTGCCTATGAAGACTTTGATTTTCCTATTAACCCGTAATCCTAAATGCTAATAAATTTAAATTCTATATTGGCCTTATATCCTGAACCGAATAATTTCCCATAGGTTTTCCGTTCATATCCTCTAAATCGTACGTATTACTTCCAGTTTTTCGTACTACACGACATTGAACATACAATGGAGCTAGTTTAGCGCAGAAATTTTCCGAAGCTTTAGATAAGCAAAAATTCTTCTTCCATACTAAATCTCCGGTTTTGAAAGAGGACAAATTTTTACTACGGGTGTTATAATAATGAACTTGGCGGTTATGTGCCGATTTTTGCTCTCGCTCGACGATCTCTTTGATTTTCCCTAAAGTTTGCAACCTATCATTCAGTTCGTCTGTATCATTTTGAGCCGGATTATTCGTGATATTTCTATACATTTTCCCGTACCGTATATGATTTCGACCGAAGGTTACAAAGTACGGTGATAGCTTTGTAGACTCGTGTACACTGGTATTTATGGCATATCCTATTTTTGCGATTTCTCGGTCCCAGTCTTTATGGGACGCATTTTCACCTAAGTATGCGCGAATAGAGGACACGATCACTTTATTTACGCGTTCCGCGGGGTTATTTTGAGGATGGTACACTGCGTTTTTATAATGATTGATGCCGTAGGTTTCTAGCAATTTTTGGAATTGTTTGCTAATGAACTGACTACCGTTGTCCGAAATTATTGTTTCTGGAACACCAAACTTTAAGAATATTTCTTCTTCAATAAATTTACACATTCGCGTGGTATCAGCATTCCGCATTGGATGAAGAAATACAAACTTGGAATACCAGTCTGATACCACAAATAATACAGTATTTCCAAATTTTGATCGTGGAAGTACTCCAATAAAGTCCATTGAAATAGTCTGAAATGGGTAATTGGCTATTTTCCCCATTCCCATTGGTGCTCGCGAGTTAACATTCACGGGTTTACTGGCTTTGCACACCGTACACGATCGAACATAGTTTTTAATTTCTTCACGCATATCTTTCCAAAAATAATTCTCGCGGATTCGGTTTATCGTTTTCGACATTCCTAAATGAGCAACATCGTCATGATTTTGCTTCAATATTTCAGTTTTTAAGTTCGGAGGGACAACCAGTTTCCAATTATACAACAGGCCGAAATTGCATTTTTGGTAACGGTATAGTTTACCGTCTCGGATTTGATAATCACGAGTTTGTGTAGGATCCTCTTGGACTAATTTATATAATTCATGGTACCACGTTTCGTATTTATCACCGGCAGATACCGACATAATGCTATTTATTGCCCGCGATAACGCGTCAGGAACAACATTATGCTTTCCCTTCCTATGAACCACAACATAATCAAAACTTTGAAGCTTGAGGGCCCATCTACCTAATCTACCGATTGGGTCCTTTATACTCATTAACCATTTTAAAGATTCGTGATCGGTTATGACAGTGAATTTGACTCCGTCTATATACAACCGAAACTTTTCGATCGCGATTAACACGGCTAGACATTCGCGTTCAGTGCTACTAAATTTCCTCTGCGCGGCTGTTAATTTTTGGCTCATGTAAGCAATAACCTTCTCACCTTCTGGGTGTTTTTGCCAAAGAACGGCACCGATACCGACATCAGACGCGTCGCATTGAACGTAGAACGGGAGATCGTAACTTGGGCACGCGAGCAAAGGGGCGGAGCAAAGCGCGCTCTTTAGCTCCATGAAAGCATCATTCGCCGATTTCGTCCAATAAATTTTTTTCTTCGGTTGCTTGAGAAGTTCTGTTACCGGTGCAATAATGGTAGAGAAATTTTGAATAAACCGACGATACCAATTAACCAATCCAATCAGTCGACGTACATCTTTAACGGTCGATGGGGGAGGAAAATCAACGATAGCCTTGATCTTACCGGGGTCCGTACGTATGCCCTCGCGATCTATTACGAAACCTAAATATTTCACCGACGGCGCACAAAACTGGGACTTTTTTATGTTTATAGATAACTGCGCAGCGCGCAATCTCTTCGCGATTTCCCGAAGTATTTTTATATGCTCCTCGAATGTTTCCGTAGTGACAATAATGTCGTCCAAATAAACGAACGCGTATGGTTGCAAATCGACGCCTAATACCTTATCCATTAATCTGCACTGAGTTTGCGGAGCATTGTGTAGCCCGAATGGCATAACAACAAACTCGAAAAGTCCGCGACCTGGAACTGTAAACGCTGTTTTTTCTCGCGAGCTAGCTTCTAACGGGATTTGCCAAAATGCGTCTTTAAGGTCTATTTTCGAAACGTATCTTGTTCCTTTGAACCTACCGAGGATCCCTGAAATATGCGGAAGCGGGTACGCATCCTTTTTGGTCACTAAGTTCAATTTTCGCGAATCTAAGCATAGCCGAACACTACCATCAGGTTTTTTAACGGTAACCACGGGATTAGACCAGGGACTGGACGAAAGCTGTATTACTCCTAGCTTTAACATCCGCTCTAATTCGTTATCAATTTTCATCTGAATGTAAGGAGAAGTTGGATGATATTTTTGTTTAATTGGTTCATTACAACCAGTGTCGATATGATGCTCAGTTACATTTGTTCGAGTAAGGCTTCCTTCGATATAAGGAAGAAATTCACCTATAACTTCATCTAATAATTTTTGTTGTTGATGTGTACAAGTGGTTAACTTGGACTCAGATTCCTTCTTTTCCTCTATTTTCACGGCATTAATCTCGCTCACCGATGTCGGCGTAATTCCAAACGAATTCCAGAAATCAATTCCAAGCACTAGGGGATTTGAAACGGCATTAGAGAGAACCGTAAGCACTATTTCAGTTTTTCCCTTGAAGGTATACGGAATATAAGCACAGTGCGATATCTCATGAACGGAACCGTCGGCTGTGGAAATTGAAGAATTTATATTGAATAAGGTTAGTTCTAGTTGTTTCGCTATCTCATAGCAGCCTTTTCCAAGAATGGATATAGAAGCTCCTGAATCAAGTAATCCTACATAGGGTTTACCAAAAATTTCCACTCTTGCGAAAGGGCGATTATCATTTGGCTGGTACAATATTTCATATGATTGAAGATTGGAGAGGTTTAAGAAGTTTTCCGAAGCCAGAACTCTCCTTACGACCTTGGCTCCGCTTGCTCGTTTTCCGACCAATTGGGACACGATCTCATAATTTTTCCGTCCATGCCGCAACGATAACAAAATATTCTCTTTGGATTCGGACAGTCTCTCCACTGATGTCCACTTGTCTTGCAATTATAACACGATCCTCGAAAAACTCTAATTGTGGCACATTCAGGTAACTTTTGTTGCATAAAAGAAGTACCTGGAGATGACAAAGAAGCCTGATTCGCATTTTGGTACACTGAAGAATGTGCACGATAATCGGGACGTTGCATTTCGAAGTTGTTTGAACGAGGCACCCAGTAACCTGAGCTGCCAGCAGGCTGATTGTAATAGTTTTCCGAAGGAGTTGGGAAGAGAGAGGTTGAAGTACAAAAGCAACATCGTGGTTGGAAGATTTTATCTTCACAGACCGCATGATTGCTATATTGCTGGGATTCAGTGTTCTGAGCACCGTCGGAAGAGTACACGTACTGATTCATTCTCGCGTATGGTTCAAGGGTTTCCCCCTTTCGCTGTACGGAATATTTGCCCGAAAATTCTGGTATTTCCTCTTTCTCGGATTGACGTGGTTCGAAACTCACTTCATTAACTCTGGGTCTGTACGACGTCACACGACCCTGTAAAGCCGGCTCGGCTAGCGGATATTGATTCATTTTTCTTCTCTTAAGTATTTCCCTACTACGTTCTAAACCTTCACAAAACCTTGCTAGTTCTGTCGTCGTGCGGATTACGCCTTCGTGAATTCTATTCAAATAAAATTCATCCAAATTCCGGATAATATATTCAAGTTTTTCTGGTTCCGATTTCCTTTTACTAAGTTTTTTAAACAATAGCTCCATACATGCAAGATAAATTCCAAAACTTTCTCCCGGCAACTGCAATCGATTTTGCAACTGCCTTTCAATCAGGTAATCATTATCAGGTTTCGTAAATTGTCTAATAAAACATTCTCTAAAACTAACCCACGTTACGCATCGATCTCTAAACGCTTTGTACCATATCAAAGGATTACCGTCTAACAATTCACCGAAATTTGTATACAATTCCGCATGTGACACACCGTAAAAGTTTGCTTTTTGATCCACGGACTCGATAAAATCACTAACGCTCAAACTACCGTTTTCGTTGTCGTACTTAATTCCCCATTTCGTTAAAGGAACGTATCGCGATTGCCTAAAACCTTGTGGGGTCGACCTTCCCACACCCGTATCATCAAAACCAATATCATTTATCAAACTGTCCACTGTTCTACTATTTTGCTCCATTTTCACAAATAATGATACCAGTCACTAAGCACAATAAATTCAATGTTCAGGCGAGAAAATCAATCAAATAATCAAAATGGGCCCCACGTTGGGCGCCACTTGTAACGTTCTCCCGGTGGAAACTCAACATTAGACAACAATTCTTCAGTGAACTCCGAAACCAAACACTCTTTGCTAAAATCTGGCTTAAGCGCCAAATCCGGAAGGGATTTGCCAAATTTCCACCGTTAATTTTGCCCAGCTACTCGTCGGCCGCCGCAGGTTCGACCCAATCAGTTAATCAAGGTTGGTTCAGGTACACAAAGAAAAACCGCTTTTTCATTTCAATACACGTTTCTATTCACCGTCAAAATTTTCTCGCCCACGCACTACATTCTCTTTCATTGGCCAATCATCTAATCGTTTAACTTTAATTTACTATCAATTTCTTCTAATACCCTAACTGTCCATTCTGTGGTCTTTTCTTCACTCGCGAGTCTCGATTTTTCTAGCGTGTGTCCTCGGCTGGCATCCTGCCTACCTTCTCAGCCGCTGTCGCTCGTTGCTGCCGAAATTATCAGCCCAGAAAAACCGACCGTTGAAAACGCTGTGTTAAAATCACAAAATCACTGCTATGCACTAATTTGGCCATACAATTATTTCACTTACGTCGGTTTGCTTAGTTGATCGTACGCCGTTGCGTCGATAGGAAAATATTCTAATTAATTCTTTTTCTATTAATGCAATAAAATTTGCAAGATTTGGATGGTCCGTGTCCGTACCCTGGACCTATGATGCTGAGCGCGTCTGTCTAAGCCGGCTGGCTCTCGATAACAGCGGTATTGCTGTATGTTTGCTCGTGCCTCGAACCAATGGTGCTGACTCGAGATGCTGAGCGCGTCTGAAGCCGGTTGGCTCTCGATAGCAGCGGTGTAGCGTGCTGCTGGCTGACGACTGTGTTAGGGTAGCCGTCCACTACGTTACCCGACCGATGATCGTAGTCCTTCCTCAGCTCCCTTTAGCTGGCTGCTTGGCTGACTGCTTACTGCTGATCGTCCGGTGGTGCGGGTAGAAATGACACCGATAATGCGCAGCTGGCCTCTTTTTATAGGTACCACAGTGACCACAAAATTTCTTTCTATTGTCTATCATGTGCTCGAGAATGTTTGACGGTGATGGATTTGCAAGATCGAGTAAGCAAAAAGAATGTGACCTGAACAAACCATTACACGGCTGCTATTGAATTTTGGATCGATCGGAATTCTGGTTCCGGAATTACGGGTTTCAGAGTGCGGCCACACAGAAATTTCTCATAAAAACTATAGGAAAAATTAAAAATAGAATTTTTATTTTTGATGCTAAATGTATTCAAGGTGCATAAAACGTCGAGATTTGATGCAAACACGAAAAAAATTTGACGAAGATTCACTTTTGTGGATTTTGCACATTTTTGCCTTTCTCATATAGAAAGGTTATGCAATCACTCTGAAAAACGTCAACCTAATCCCGGCCAAATTTTTTTTTCGACTCGCTTAAGGTTTCTGGATTTTAACAGGGGCGTAGTTAATGGTTTACGGAGAGGGGTTACACTCCCCCTCTACTGTTCACTCCCCTCCTTTAAAAATCTCCTTAAATCACCCCTCAGACCACCACCTCATACCCCTTCCTTTCTAACCCATCATCTTTAAACCACCACTATATTACAAAGCATACCAATTTAAGCTGGGGAGTCGTTCGTTCATGGGACTTTCGCCCTCCTCACATACCCATCCCCGCATGACAAAATGAGTTAGCAAGCAGATAACATTGATCTAATGCTGATTAGGCTAATGTAGTATGATATTTTTTTGTTTCAAGTGTTTCACCGTCGACACGTAGCTCATCAAGTTCGTGGCTGGCATGCCATTGTGTATAAGTGCAAAGTGTACTAAGAATGTAATGGACATTTCCACAATTATGTTGAACATAAAAAGCCTCCGTGCCATAGTTTAGAGAAATGAGAAAGGCACAATTGCACCGCTAGGTGGATTAAAACAGGTTTTTAATTAGTGAAAATTGGTAAGCGAGGAATAAAATACAAAATGTTTAATATCTCCGCCGCTCGTGCACGGATTTTGACAATCTATAGCTTGTTAGAAAGGTATTTTTACAAGTTTTCTATTTATGTGCAGTTAATGGCACAATATTGTATTGTTCGAATGTTATTTGCAAAAAACCTGCTGTGTTTTGACAAAATCGCCCATATCTCAGAAAGTAAACAACATATCGAAAATCAAAAATAATAGTGTCAAATGGCAACGTTAGGCCTTTCATTTGAAACTAGTTTCATTAAGATCGGTTCAGCCATTGCTGAGATAATTACATGACATTTTGTACATACATACATACACACATACATACACACACACACACACATACAGACATTGTCTCAATTTGTCGAGCTGAGTCGATTGGTATATGAGACTCGGCCCTCCGGGCCTCGGAAAAAGTTTTCAAAATTTGAGCGAATCCTATACATTTCTTTTGTAAGAATTGTAAAAATGATTAAAACCCCTTAAAATATCACCATTTTGCATCCATGCAAAAATTCTTTAGCAATTTTTGGCATACTCTTTATTTTTCCACAATATGCAGTATGCTTTTAGGTATCTAAAAAAAATTTAACTAAATAAAAAATCGAAAAAAAAATTTTTTTGTTATTGGTCAAGAATTTGTTCTAGTTACTCCTCTGTTCATTGGATCGATCTGAAACATATCGGAAAATGAAAAGCGAAATAAATAACTCCAAGCAACGGCGTAGCCAAGAGAAGGTTTTGGGGTTTAACACCATACAACCCCCCCCCCCCCCACACAAAAAAAATGGATTGAAGTTGAAAATATATTGATGCTGACTGATTTAATTCAATATTACAATAACAATTATCTGATCCGTACATTGATAACTTGTTGTTGTAAACATCATGAGCACTTTTGATAAATTGTCGGAATGGGGTCCTGATATGTAACTGATCTATTGGTCTTCATTTCACAGTTGACACATTCCACGCACTTGTATCGCTTACCTCATGAAAATAAATCTGCTAATATAAGTAAAAGTTGTTCTGAAATATGTTGGTATAGGTTTAAGGCTCCCAAATCATAGATATATAGAAATTTTTTAAAAGAATTTTATGACGCTCGTCATTAAAAACCAGTAATACATTTAAGACTCGTTTTTAATAATTGAATATATTTTCCCGTACTACACCGGTATGTTCGTAATAAAATTAATTTGGAGTAATCTTAAATGCCATTTTATTGTATATATATTGTACAAAGATTTCATCTTTGGACGCAGATTTTTTGAGTGAATGGATTGCCGGATAAAAGGTGGGCAAAAATTGACCATTTTTGCGTTGTCCCCTAACGCAAAAATCATGTTTTTTTTCAATTTTCACGAAAACAATGCACGATATCAATGAAATATTTTTAGAAGCTATTAGTACTCATCAATACCTTTCTAAAAATGTGCTATTTGTATATAATAAACTTTGAAATCGTTCTTTCATAGGGGTGCACTGAAGTGTTGTCCCCTAACGCTTTCCGTTACAGTACGATAAATCCTTCTGCAGAGTGTAGCATGTTCACCTTTTTCGTAATTTTTGTCATTATTCGTTCACTACGCTCACTATGCCAAAACGCATCACATCAAGAAATATTCAGACACTTGTGTACAAATATTCCCTTGCATGCAATTTTAGCCTATTTCGGATGAGCTTTCAAAAAATATTCCGTCTCACCGAAACCCAAATGCGCATTAGAATGAAATGGATAGATACGAATGTGTTAAGAGGAAAGAGTATTCTTAAAATTCAAGCGAGAGAAATGGTTGTCGAAAGAGTAGTATTTGTAAAAATACGTACTTCCGACTACGAATACTCGAATCACTTGACGCCTATCTGAGGATCTGCAGAACTGCAACTCGTCCATTTCGATCCTGATCGTGGATGAGGCAGCAGTGTGAAGTTCTTTTTTAGTATCGCGGTGTGTTTTAAAAGGTAGTTTGTTAAAAATGTGAGAAGTTCTTTTAGGATTAAATTTATTAAAAAAGTTCCTTTCCGATAGGCATAGCTAGTGCGGTCAGTGAATTGTGCGGTCAGAAATACAAATTTGAATTCGCTACATTTCGTGCGAACTTGTGTGTGAAAAGAAGGTAAGATTAAATAATTGAGTTGTGTGATAAAAAGCTTCAAAGCGTCGAATAGCCGATCGACGGCTTCTTTTCTTTTATTGCAAAAGTTTGGAGATTTTCCGCCATCCGCGTTCTAGCGACGCATACGCTCGGCACGCCGCCCGTCTCGTTTACCACCCTGCTGACCCCACGTTCCGGCTTCGAAAGTTCCCGACGCTTTTGGCAAAAGGTCGGAAGGAAGCAGCAAAACCATCAACGCGCTTCGTTAGAGCGACGGCCATCTTCATCATTGAAAAGTCGGCCGAATTCAACACCCGGTAGGCAAAGGCCTAATTAGCGTCATCATCGCGACGCCATTGTAGACGCCGTTCGTCGCCATCACTGAATAGGTTTGCGATAGGAAGTCGGTGCCGAAGCCGCAATACCAGTCGGCACCCAGCTGAGATGCAGCTCTACTAGATCGACGCTGTTCCTGAAATAACGCATGTAAGTTAAAAATAGATCATTGATCCGTGCACGTAGATCCATACACACACAACACTCAAACCTTCGAAAGCTTTCTTTGCCGCTCGAAAGCTAAAGCCGAGCGCGCATTTGTACTGCTCAGCGCAGCTTTATCCGCTAGCAGGAAATTTTGACCGCACATAGGTAGACAGGAAAGGGGAAAGCTAGAAAGGGAAGGAACACGAAAAATGTAAAGCTTAATGAATATATAAAACCTAGGTTAAGAATAAAATGCCGTATTTTAATCCGTCCAATAAAATGTTTTCCTGTTAGTGTTACCTGAAATGTTTGTATTTTTTATGTTGATTAGCTTTCCCATGTAGTGAATTTGGTTTGAGAAGATTTCTCACGTTTCGCGTCGTTTCCGTAGATTTGAATTTTCTTTGTGTTTGTTTTACTCCGATGGGCTATCGGGAATTAGTCCCCACTACTACTTACAAAGCGAGAGGGAAAGAGTGTTCGACTGAGTTCTGCCTGTGATGATAACTGATCGTTTTTTAGTGCATGAGCTTTCAAGTTGGTATAACGATCAGTTCTCTTGCGTCTTTGCTAAATATAGTAGTGGCTCCATCTATACGCGAAACGGAGTGCATCTTTTCACATTTTGTGTTTACCTACCGTTCCTTTGCGCCATTTCGGGATCAATTTCTATAACCTGCCCTGAGGTTAGGTTTCATGCTGGGCAATTCTAACCTGACGAGTGGTCCTCTTCGGGGGTGGCGCTAAAGCTGCTCGTTTAAAACGTCCTGAGGAGCGTTTTGGTAGACGGAAACCGTAAACGGCCATTTGGCCCGCTACATTTTGGCGCCCAACGTAAATTTTGGGGTAATTTTTTTTTCCTGTTGCGCGTATCATATTTTGGCATCCAATTTTAAAAAAAGGCTAAAATTTTGCGAACTCATGTAATGCAATTTGAATCTTGAGTTAATCTAGTATTGGATTTTTTTTTTTAGTTGTGTTTTTGGGAACTGCATCTTCTCAAAAAATACATAACGATTTCGGGTAATTTTTTTCGGATTTGTTGAAATCAAAAGCAAAATTGGGCATTTTTATAACGTTTATTCTTCTGTTTTTTTTATATTTGTACATACGTCTTGAATATTGTTGGTCTATAAAAATTCATTTTCTCTAGTTTCTGTACATATATTCTTCCATTCTATGTTAAGCTTAGATTTATGGGTACACAGTTAATTTTTTAAACTTAACATAAACAAGGCATTGAACTAAGTGAGTGAACCTAATCTGAATTGCATATTGGTTGAATTTAACTTTTGAATTTGGCAAAGAACAATGAAATTTCCAAATCCAAACCATTTACTAAATGTCGAAGTGGACTATGAGTTACTTCTGCGAAATCGTACGACAGACAGACAGAAGACAAGACAGTCGAAATTAAGACTTTTACGTCGACTATTTTTGCAAGATCAGAAGGAAAGCAAAACGTATATGCCTCCTTACAGATTTGAATTTGAAATAGATGATATCCTTGATCAAGTTTATCTAATTGAGATAGAATTGCTGGCAGGAGCGAACGCGGAATTGATATCGCGGTTAAGGCATTATTATCTTAGAACCCTTAGGGGAGAACCAAGATATTTTGAAACTGAGAAATCGCGTAGGGAACTTTTGACGAGAATCAGCAAAATTCTTAGAAAAGCTTCCTATGAACTGCAAACTACGTCAGAGGAGGAATCCCAGTCTTCAGCAGACGAAGAGGTAGACAATGCTCAATTAACTAGATTATCTGGCTACGTCGATAAAGAAGAGGCAGTGGAACCTTCATATGAAGATTTGCTGCAGAGGATTATAGAACTCGAAGCTTTGATAAACCAGGTACAAATTAATAGTATTGAGGTCGAGCTAGAAGCTAATTGTAGTGTCGAGCTAGAAGGTAGTCGTGAGGTCGAGCTAGAAGTTCGGCCTGACATCCCAGTCATTACGGAAAACTCGCCATGTAATCTTCCTAATGCACACAAAGTAGATGAACAAACCCAAAGTCTCTGCGACAATTATGATACCATGAATTCGGGTATGGAAACATTAGAAGATAGTAATCAAGTTGAACGCCAACTAGAACATATCAGATGCGAGCAATCCAACCGCGACACTGCAGAAGGCATGTCAATTATGAATGAAATCGGACATGGCATTAATAGTTTCGATCAAAAGCTTTTGAAAAATAACAGCGAGTCAATAAACTTGCCCAGAGGATTGTCTAATAACGCAATAGAGTTACTCAAAGTCAAAAAGCTGAACGATTCCCTTAAGTTCAAAAGTGATATTGGAAAAAATAGTGAATATTATAAGGAAATGCAAAAGTTGCACCTTAACTACAATTGGGACAATTATTTCCGAAATCTAACACGGTTGGTGTACCGTCCACTTGATAGAGGAAAACCAATAAATATAAACCTTTCCCGTAAATTAAGATCTCGCCGTAGTCAGGAAATTATATATACAAAACACTGCTACGAGCTTGAAGATTCTACTGGGAAGCGACTTGGCGTCTTCTACGGGAACCACCTGAAGAAGATGCATTTGCCCAAGAAGTAAAAAGATTCTCAGCTATGAAACTCTTCGGAGTGACAAAATGAACTCGTTTCATAATAAAACACCTTCGGGTCAATACTGAAACATTGTTATGAAGTAATAACACTCAATTCTCAGCTATGAAACTCTTCGGAGTGACAAAATTAATCCGTTTCATAACAAAACACCTTCGGGTCAATACTGAAACTGTGTTGTACAATAGTAACACCCAACGATTTCCAGCTATGTAGCTCTACGGAGTAACCACATAACACTTTCCTAACAAAATACCTTCGGGTCAGTATTGAAATCATGTTGCAAAATAAGACCCACTTCTTCCAGCTATGAAGCTCTACGGAGTAACTACATGCACGTCATAATAAAACACCTCCGGGGTCATTATTGAACAATAAAGAACAACACCACCCATTCATGTCCAAGCTATGTATCGTGAGAGACAAGAACTTCAAAAAATATTTCAAGAAAGGAAACCCACGAATACTACTTGAATCATTTGCTTTGAGATAGCTAAAGAGGAATCCGTGCGTTGATTTCAAGAAAGTAGTAGGATTCATGAATAATAAGAACGAGCTAAGGCGATGACCTGTCAACAGTAGTTAACAAACGAATGTTTTAAGTGAGCCTGGCGATGACTTCGAAAAACAAAAAAGTATGTTTCCTATAAGAGCGAGAATGAGCACGACTCTGAAGCCATCAAAAGTCGATTCTTGGAGTCATTCTCTAGGAAACTTGCTGGCTTTCTTCGATCACAGTAAAACGTGATCAGACCTCACGAGATGGATTTCGAGCTATGTTTACTTCATCTGAAGCAACTAAGAAATTAAAAAAAAAAATCCATCAAAAAACCCAAACGGAGAAGAAATAATCAATAACAAAGAGGACTTACTTCCCTATGTACATAATGTAAATATGAGTGATTAGTACGCGCCTAACGCCCTACGTTATTTCTATTGTTAGTTAATTTTTTGTTATTTTTTTACGTTCAAAAACTTACGATTAAACCTTTGTTTTTCCTTCGTACTTTTTATCCAATTTAGTATTTTCCATTGTATCTTATTTTCCAAAAAAAAATTCGTTTCGTAGTGTATATAGTTTCTGTTCACCTATAGTAAGTTGCTGCATTCGTCCGGTTTGTTTTTTTTTTGTAATTCAGCGTATTTTTTTGTAGTTTCCATCGGTAATTTTGAAGAATCTATAGTTGAAACTAATATTTTTCCATCCATCAGTAGAATCCGTTTACAGTAAACCTAAAAGCTGAAACAAAAAAAAAGGTTGCCTTTATAGGCGAAACAAGAGCTCGAATGAGCAAAACATAAAACGATACATAAAAATATTATACTTTCCTGAAAAATTCGTTGGATTATCTGCAATCTTCCTGCGCAAAAAGACGAAAAGCCAGTCCGCAGTCCGTCAGTAAACAGCAACCGCCATCACTTTTTTCCATTTTGACATTTGTTTCTTTCATTTTTGTTCCGTTTTGTTGGCAATGCAGTAGGAGTGAATGAGCTACGGGAGTGAGTGACGATTTGCTCCCAGTATGCGTGTGAGTGATTGAGAAGTAAATTGGTATTGTTAGTTTCGTCGAAAATATAATATTTTCGATTTGAAGTTTTGTGTTTATGATAAACAGCTTTTCGGATTATTATTTCTGGAGGGTTTTTCATAGCGCAAAACGAATTTATTGTGGAAAATGAATGCAATCAGAGTTTCGGAGTATACTCTGGAGGGATTGCCATTCAGGATTCACAGGTTTATTATTGTGGAGAGTGAATACGATCAGAATTTCGGGATTAATTCTGGAGTGATCGTTATTCAGGATTTGCAAGTTTATTTTGTCGTTTATAATGTGGAAAACGTACATGATCATTAATTCGGAATTTATTCTGGAGTAGATCATGATTCTGGATCCACAAGTCGCGGGTTATTTTACAGATTATTGTTTTCAGTGGTTCGGCTAATTCGTTGCTGAAGTGAAAACAATGTTCTAGTATTGTTATTTTCTGGAATTTTCATAAATTTCAGTAAAGTAATGTTTTTATAATTGTTGAATGAATGTTTTTTTTTACGTCTTGATGTTTGAATGAGTTTGCTTGTCATATACATTTTGGAATTTCATTTCAATAGCCAAATTTTTCAATTCAGTAAAATGAAACCCTACGAATATTTGATTGAATTTTGCAATTCAATCAAATTTTCGTACAATTAGTAGGGGATGATGTAGCATGTTCACCTTTTTCGTAATTTTTGTCATTATTCGTTCACTACGCTCACTATGCCAAAACGCATCACATCAAGAAATATTCAGACACTTGTGTACAAATATTCCCTTGCATGCAATTTTAGCCTATTTCGGATGAGCTTTCAAAAAATATTCCGTCTCACCGAAACCCAAATGCGCATTAGAATGAAATGGATAGATACGAATGTGTTAAGAGGAAAGAGTATTCTTAAAATTCAAGCGAGAGAAATGGTTGTCGAAAGAGTAGTATTTGTAAAAATACGTACTTCCGACTACGAATACTCGAATCACTTGACGCCTATCTGAGGATCTACAGAACTGCAACTCGTCCATTTCGATCCTGATCGTGGAAGAGGCAGCAGTGTGAAGTTCTTTTTTAGTATCGCGGTGTGTTTTAAAAGGTAGTTTGTTAAAAATGTGAGAAGTTCTTTTAGGATTAAATTTATTAAAAAAGTTCCTTTCCGATAGGCATAGCTAGTGCGGTCAGTGAATTGTGCGGTCAGAAATACAAATTTGAATTCGCTACATTTCGTGCGAACTTGTGTGTGAAAAGAAGGTAAGATTAAATAATTGAGTTGTGTGATAAAAAGCTTCAAAGCGTCGAATAGCCGATCGACGGCTTCTTTTCTTTTATTGCAAAAGTTTGGAGATTTTCCGCCATCCGCGTTCTAGCGACGCATACGCTCGGCACGCCGCCCGTCTCGTTTACCACCCTGCTGACCCCACGTTCCGGCTTCGAAAGTTCCCGACGCTTTTGGCAAAAGGTCGGAAGGAAGCAGCAAAACCATCAACGCGCTTCGTTAGAGCGACGGCCATCTTCATCATTGAAAAGTCGGCCGAATTCAACACCCGGTAGGCAAAGGCCTAATTAGCGTCATCATCGCGACGCCATTGTAGACGCCGTTCGTCGCCATCGCTGAATAGGTTTGCGATAGGAAGTCGGTGCCGAAGCCGCAATACCAGTCGGCACCCAGCTGAGATGCAGCTCTACTAGATCGACGCTGTTCCTGAAATAACGCATGTAAGTTAAAAATAGATCATTGATCCGTGCACGTAGATCCATACACACACAACACTCAAACCTTCGAAAGCTTTCTTTGCCGCTCGAAAGCTAAAGCCGAGCGCGCATTTGTACTGCTCAGCGCAGCTTTATCCGCTAGCAGGAAATTTTGACCGCACATAGGTAGACAGGAAAGGGGAAAGCTAGAAAGGGAAGGAACACGAAAAATGTAAAGCTTAATGAATATATAAAACCTAGGTTAAGAATAAAATGCCGTATTTTAATCCGTCCAATAAAATGTTTTCCTGTTAGTGTTACCTGAAATGTTTGTATTTTTTATGTTGATTAGCTTTCCCATGTAGTGAATTTGGTTCGAGAAGATTTCTCACGTTTCGCGTCGTTTCCGTAGATTTGAATTTTCTTTGTGTTTGTTTTACTCCGATGGGCTATCGGGAATTAGTCCCCACTACTACTTACAAAGCGAGAGGGAAAGAGTGTTCGACTGAGTTCTGCCTGTGATGATAACTGATCGTTTTTTTAGTGCATGAGCTTTCAAGTTGGTATAACGATCATTTCTCTTGCGTCTTTGCTAAATATAGTAGTGGCTCCATCTATACGCGAAACGGAGTGCATCTTTTCACATTTTGTGTTTACCTACCGTTCCTTTGCGCCATTTCGGGATCAATTTCTATAACCTGCCCTGAGGTTAGGTTTCATGCTGGGCAATTCTAACCTGACGAGTGGTCCTCTTCGGGGGTGGCGCTAAAGCTGCTCGTTTAAAACGTCCTGAGGAGCGTTTTGGTAGACGGAAACCGTAAACGGCCATTTGGCCCGCTACAAGAGATACTTTGGGAGCCTACAGAACAGGATATAGATATAAAAGATATAAGCAACCTAGATATTGCGCAGCCATGCAGTGGTATGAGTGGCCTAAGGGGTGGAAAGAGAGATAGAGATGGGGGGGGGGGGGGGGGGGGGTTATGCCATTAAGGGAAAGGCCTACCTTATAATATTGCAAAATAATCGAATTTTTATTACATCTATCAATGGATAAACCTATCTAAGGATAAATCAACAATTTCAGAACAGGGTTCAAAGATATGGAATGGAACGCAATATGCCAAACAAGTATGAGAGCGACGGAAGAATTTGGTCATAGGGAATAACACTCAATTGTCCTCCTTAAATATTCTTTCAAATTGACGGGATAACACTGTTCAACACACGATCGGGGAACAGAACAAAAAAAAAATGGCAAAAGTTTTTGGTCCCAGGAAACCCCTGGTGAAGAAATTTTTCAAAAAAAAAGTTGGAACCGGGCTTCACAGTTTAAAACCAAAGCGTGTATGGAGATCTGGGGTGTTCAAGAGGCAAGATATCAATAAAAATGGTCATCTTAAATTTTCGCATAAAGTCTTGCATAAAATGCTTATTACATCGAAAAAGTAATCTATGCAAGTGTTTAGCGCAATCGGACATCATTAAGGGGGTGCGGCGTTTGAATATTGTTTTTTTTTTATTATTCATTTCGTTTATTTGATAGGCAGCTATAGGGGGATCAGCGAAATAAATTTGCGCCTCAGTCTAGTAAGTCGTCGAGTACCGGATTGGTGGATGGTATTCTTCGGACCCGCGGGGAATCCTTCAAAAGTCATCGGACCTCGAGTCGCTCTCGCTTCAGTTTCCTTCTATGCAGGCGTAGTGGTAAGGGCGACGGCGGTTACATAGTGGCACTCTGGAGCTGATCGGTTCCACAAGGCAGGAGGAAACTCTAAAAACGAGAAATAAAAGAGAGGGGCTAAATTGGGATATTTATCGTTTTTATGAAGGTATAAATAAGGGACATATAGGGGAAATCACGAGTTGCCAGCATATCTCGGACTGGTACATTGGGTGGTCTACCTCGGGCCCGAAGGGATTCCTTTAACTGAGACCTGGCGTCACAATACCCGGCGCATACCCAGACAACGTGTTCGATGTCGTGATAGCCCTCGTCACAAGCACACACTACTCTCCGCAAGCCCAATACGCCGCAAATGCGCATCCATGGTGTAGTGATTGGACATAAGTCGGGACATTACGCGAACTCTCCGCAAGCCCAATACGCCGCAAATGCGCATCCATGGTGTAGTGATTGGACATAAGTCGGGACATTACGCGAATAAAATCCCGACCCACATCCATCCCTCCGAACCAAGGCTTCGTTGATACCTTTGGGATAATCGAATGTAGCCATCGTCCAAGTTCCCCATTGCTCCACGAGGTTTGCCAACTGTTGAGCGTCCTCTGACGACAAATACTAAAAAATTCGTTGAAGCAGATTGGTCTTTCGTATATGTCACCATTTAATGCGCCCGCCTTTGCTAATGAGTCGGCCTTTTCATTGCCCGGGATAGAACAATGAGAGGGGACCCAAACAAAGGTAATCTGATAAGATTTTTCAGATAACGTACACAAGGACTCCTGTATCATCCCCAGAAAATACGGGAGTTGCTTTTTAGGCTTCACCGCACGAAGAGCCTCGATAGAGCTGAGGCTGTCCGGAACGATGAAGTAGTGATCTGTGGGCAGAGTGTCGATGATCCCAAGGGTGTACTGAATTGCAGCTAACTCTGCAACGTAAACTGAAGCGGGATCATTGAGCTTGAATGAAGCGGTGATAGTATTGTTGAAGATACCGAAGCCAGTGGACCCATCGAGATTTGATCCGTCAGTGTAAAACATTTTGTCGCAGTCGACTTCTCGGAATTTATTATAAAATATATTGGGGATCACCTGCGGGCGTATATGGTCCGGGATTCCACGAATCTCTTCCTTCATGGATGTGTCGAAGAATACAGTAGAATCAGAAGTATCTAGGAAACGGACACGGTTGGGATTGTACGAAGAAGGATTGATGCTCTGTGCCATGTAGTCGAAGTACAAGGACATAAAACGGGTTTGAAAATTAAGCTCGTCGAGCCTCTCGAAATTTTGAATTACCAACGGGTTCAGAATGTCGCATCGGATGAGCAATCGATATGAGAGTTCCCAAAATCGATTTTTAGCGGAAGAACGCCCGCCAGCACTTCGAGACTCATCGTATGGGTCGAGTGCATGCAACCCAAGGCAATGCGCAAGCAACGATACTGGATTCTCTCCAGTTTGATGAAGTGTATGTTCGCAGCGGAGCGGAAACAGAAACACCCGTACTCCATCACCGACAATATCGTTGTTTGGTACAACCTGATCAGGTCTCCTGGGTGAGCACCCCACCATGTTCCAGTTGTTGTTCGGAGAAAATTGATCCTTTGTTGGCATTTCTATTTCAGATACCTAATGTGACATCCCCAGGTACCTTTAGAGTCGAACCAGACCCCGAGATATTTAAATGTGAAAATCTGGTTGATCGTTGCACCCATTAATAAAAGCTGGAGTTGCGCCGGCTCACGCTTCCTAGAAAAAACAACCAACTCAGTTTTCTCCGTGGAGAACTCAATACCCAGCTGAAGAGCCCAAACAGACAAATTGTCCAAGGTATTTTGTAATGGTCCTTGCAAGTCGGCAGCTATGGGCCCTGTAACAGAGACCACCCCGTCGTCTGCAAGTTGCCTTAGCGTGCATGAATTGGCAAGACAATCGTCAATGTCATTCACGTAGAAATTGTAGAGCAGGGGACATGAGCCCTGGGGAAGACCCATGTAGCTAAATCGCGATGTTGTTAAATCGCCATGCGAAAAGTGCATGTGCTTTTCAGACAACAGGTTTAGCAAAAAGTTATTTAAAATTGGCGAAAGACCATGCTGGTGCAGCTTCTCTGACAGAATGTTGATAGAAACTGAGTCAAAAGCCCCCTTAATATCCAAGAAGACTGATGCCATCTGCTCTTTGTTAGCATAGGCCATTTGGATTTCTGTAGAAAGCAACGCAAGGCAATCATTCGTCCCTTTGCCTTTGCGGAAGCGAAATTGTGTATCTGACAGTAAGCCATTTGCTTCAACCCAATTGTCGAGGCGAAACAAGATCATTTTCTCGAATAGCTTCCGAATACAGGACAGCATTGCAATCGGCCGATACGAGTTGTGGTCGGAGGCTGGTTTTCCTGGTTTTTGGATGGCGATGACCTTCACTTGCCTCCATTCATAAGGGACAATGTTACCCTCAAGAAACTTGTTAAATAAATTCAACAAGCGCCTTTTTGCAGTGTCAGGCAGATTCTTCAGTAAGTTGAATTTGATTCTGTCTAACCCTGGGGCGTTATTGTTGCACGATAAAAGAGCAAGTGAGAACTCCACCATCGAAAACGGTGTTTCGTTTGCGGTATCGTGAGGAGACGCGGCGCGGCACGTTTTCTGTACCGGGACAGAGTCCGGACAGATCTTCTTGGCGAAAGCGAATATCCAACGGTTTGAATATTCCACGTTCTCGTTGGTACTATTACGGTTACGCATACGTCGAGCCGTACCCCAAAGAGTGCTCATCGCTGTTTCTCTCGTTAACCCGTCGACGAACCGGCGCCAATAACTGCGTTTTTTGGCTTTCATTAGACTCTTCATTCGCCTTTCTAACGACGCGTACTCTTGATAGCTAGCGGGTAACCCGTCTTCCCGGAAGGCCTTATATGCAGTGGACTTTTCCGCGTACAGCTCTGAGCACTCTTTATCCCACCACAGGGTGGGAGACCGTCCATGGGTATTCGCGCTGGGTACTGGTTTAGTCTGAGCTTGATTCGCACTGTCGAGAATCAAGCCAGCCAAAAACCTGTACTCTTCCTCCGGAGGAAGTTCTTGAGTGGATTCGATTTTAACGGATATCGCGGTCGCGTAACTCTTCCAATCAATGTTCCGTGTAAGGTCATATGAGACATTGATTGTTTCCGATGGTCTTGAACCGTTAGCAATTGAAATCACGATAGGCAAATGATCGCTACCGTGGGGATCAGGGATCACCTTCCACATGCAATCTAACTGTAGCGATGTCGAGCAAAGCGACAAATCCAACGCGCTTGCGCGTGCTGGTGGTGTAGGAATCCGCCTCATTTCTCCCGTGTTTAAGATGGTCATGTTGAAATTATCGCAAAGATCTTGGATTAATGTTGATCTATTATCATCATGAAGACAGCCCCATACCGTACCGTGCGAGTTAAAGTCTCCCAGAACTAGCCGCGGTGCCGGTAAGGATTCCGTGATATTACAAAGCGTTCGGTGTCCTACCGAGGCTCTAGGAGGAATGTAGATGGAAGCAATGCAAAGGTTTGATTAAAACTTGACAAGCGACAATTTCAATGCCTGGTGTCGAAGGGAGGTTAATTCGGTTGAAAGAATAGCACTTTTTGATCCCCAAAAGTACTCCTCCATAGGGGTTTTCTCGATCCAGACGAATTATATTAAAGTCGTGGAAGTTGAGATTTATATCGGAAGTTAACCAAGTTTCACATAATGCGAAAGCATCACATTTTAAACTATTTAGTAAAAATTTAAAGGAATCGATTTTCGGGAGGATACTTCTGCTGTTCCACTGTAGAACAGTGATCGAATCGGTGACCTCGTTCGATGACTTAGCCATCGAAGGATACGATCGCTGCAAGGAGGGGCCATTTAGTAGTCAACTGCTTCAAAAATGTTTGCACTATAGGGAGAAAACGTATCAGAAGGCTTTTAAGAGGATCAGTAACATTGAAAGCTGTGAAAATTAAGTCCACTATGTCAGAAAATTTCATTAGTCCGCTACTGGACTGAGTATCTGTTTGAAAAAAGGGGACACTTGGGGTTTTTGATGTCCCTGGAAGTGGTGGGTACTCCTTGTTGTCCTGGAGCAAATTGCTTCGGCTTTTGTGCATCACTTCCGTTGGATTTATTGGTTGTAGATGGCGCACTCTGAGTGGACGACACCTTGGCACCCTTACGAGGCAATGTAGGGGAGGCTGGATTTCTCCTCTTCCTGGATTCCCCTGGGTTAACCAAAGATGTTCCCTCTCGTGGGTCGTCAGATTCTTGCTCAACGTTAGCTAAACCAGCATAGGGATTTTCGGACAGGACAGATGGCGAAGCATTCTTTAGCATTTCTGCATAAGAACGCCTTGAGCGTTCCTTAAGGGAGCGCTTAATTTTATCCCCGCGCTGCTTGTACGCAGGACATGATTTAAGAGCATGTGAAGGGCCCCCGCAGCAAATACACTTTTCAGTTTCTTTGTCGCAAGAGCCATCCTCATGCTCTCCTTCGCATTTGCCGCATCGTTTCTTATTTCCACAATATGTGGCTGTGTGGCCCAACTGCTTGCAATTGCTGCAGTTCATGACCCGCGGTACGAACAGGCGAACTGGTAGGCGAACCTTGTCAAGGAGGATGTAGTTGGGAAGAGAGGACCCGGCGACTGTCACCCGAATCGAGCCTGATAGAGAGTAGGTAGTCTTACCTCCCTCGGTTTTTGCGGTACACAATTGTTTGCATTCCAAGATCTTAATCTGTTCAAGTGAGGGGTTCTTAAAGCAGCCAACCCCGTGCTCCAACAGTTCTTCGCATTTCAGGCCCGGTTCGGACACTACCCCATCGATTTCACAGGCCACACAAGGCACGTACGCTTTAAATTCCCGCGTAAAGCGCTCACAGCAAGCAATCGCGTTTGCCTGGCCGAGATCACTCACTAGAACACGTATCTTGTTTGCCCGAACACGTGTTATCTGAGTTCGTCGCTGTTGTGCTATCTTATGACAAACGCCATTTTGGGGTAAACTGAGTTAGATATGCCATATTACTCGTCTAACGAATCTCTACAAGATAGCGTTTCCAGAATTTTGAAATTTTGCTTGTTTACTGAAATATAGCGAGAAAAGTGATTAGAAATTGTGAATGTTTTGCTTCAAATCATTATATCTTGGGATTGACTCAAGTTATAATAAAGTTTTAGTTGCGTTTATGTGTAAAAATGTCGTAGAAACACAATGGCATAATAATTTTCAAAAGAAAAATACATGTATTGGGAGAAAAACGCAATTTTAGTTTTAAACTGGAAATATTGCCTATTTGGCAACACTGCAACTAAAAATAACTATTTTTTCTAGATTCCCTGACTCATTTCCTTCGAAATGCATCTAAGCGATTGTTTATAGACCAAATGAAGCCAAAGATATGAATAAAAGTTCATAATTGGTGATTTTTTTCTATGGAAAATTTTCCATGCACGATTATGACACGTCATACAAATTTTTTCATCAATACACACCTATGACACGTGTGGGTGCAACTTTTGTTGACATTTTTAGTGAAAACTCGCAACATAGTCAACCGATGTTCGTAATATTTGAGAGATTAGTACAGAATAGGTAGAAGCATCCATTGTCTTCTCTGAATTGTTTCTACCATTTATAAGTTTCACGATATTCAATCTCAAACTTTAAAAATCGTTTTTCTCGAAATGTGCAAAATGGCGCTTGTCATAAGATAGCACAACAGCGACGAGTTACGGCCGGGTAATTAGCAGTCAGATCTCGAGAAAGTTTTAATATATTAACCGGTTTCTCTCCGGTCCGAAAATATACCACCCATGGCCCAGAGGAACCTTCTGGGTACTGCTTTATACGGGGAGCAATGCGAGTATTAGGGGGATCAGGGACTTCCATGATTACATCAGATGGTATTTCGCCCTCGGCCATTTAAGCACGAGGGCGGAGCGTTATATAAACGGGAATGTGTCTTATTATTCGATTACAAGGTAGAGTAAAAGTAGGGAAAAGGAAAGAAAGCAAACGAGGAAAAAAAATAAAGCAAAACTTATCTGCAAACAACGTTGATTGTTCCGCACCAGCGAAAACAATGTACTGGATTTACTGCCGGCACCACCAGAATGGCAGCTAACGAACGAACAAAGGATGACCTTGAATCACTGAAATTTACACACCGAACACCACTGTGAAATATAACGATCCGTTCCGTTCAATGGTTGGGAGACGTATGAGAATATTGTTTTCATAATATAAGAAAAAATCCAAAGGGGGAGTACATGAAATGTTGAAAATCGAAAAAAATTGTCGAAATATGCTAAAAATAGCATGAAACAGCAGAATCTAGTCTAAAAACAAACGAAAACCGCTGAAAACAAATTATAAATTTTTTTTAGATCCAAGGACTAAAATTTTTGAAAAAATGATTCGAAAATCGAAAATCTTACTATAATGCCCCACGATTGAAAAAAAAATTTCCCATCGAACTAGGCTTGATAGCAGCACAAATAAAAAGATGGCAGGGATTTGGGGTTCCAACTAAATCACCGTGAAGGAATTTTTGAAAAAAAATGGAACGGGACTTCACAGTTTAAAACCAAAGTTTTGTGAAATTTTTGAAAATTTGCATCTTTTAAGTGAAAATGGACATTTTTGATCCAATTTTTCCAACGTATTGGGCTTGGGAGCAGAACAAATAAAAAGATGGCGGAGATTTACGGTTCCAACTAAATCATCGTGGAGAAATTTTTGAAAAAAAATTGGAACGGGGCTTCACAGTTTATAATTATTGACCACTTGGAACAAACCACGGTTTGTCTTTTCGAAATTGATTTTCTTCTACATGAACCAAACATCGTAGTTTAACACAGCTTTTTAATGTTTTTATAGCACGTTGAAGTCAAATTTTTATCGAGGATGCGCATTTCTCAGAATTCGCAAATAAAATATACAATTTCACGAAATTCTCCAGTTTTCTATCATTTAGATAATTCAGTGACAAGTCGGCCAGCTGACCCATAAGGCCGCAATTGTGTGCAGATTTTTAACAATTTTTTATACTGAAATATATTTAAATTTTCCAAATGTTGCGTCTTTCCCTTCTTTTTCAAAAATCGCGTAAAACGGCTGCATTTTGATTAATTTCCGCAATCATAACTATTAAGTGTCTTCCTGTAGATCTATGAGTAGAAACGGTTGAACAACCGCCAGAGATTGAACTGGAAGGGCGATATTCTATTTCGAAATCTTTACTTCAACCGTATTACTGGTTTTTCGTGACATTATATACAATGTAAATATCATAACTGCTTGACTGAGTATAATCGTTTGACAGTCTTACCTTTGCTGAGTTGCTCCAGTGTCACATTTGTTTATTTTTAACGCTACAAAAAATAAATATTGAACCACCCTAACGACGTTTTTTGATCTGCCCTAATCAACAGTCAATTTTATTTTCAAGATTTTATAATGTTAAAAAACAAAATCAAACAAAAATTGCTTGAAAAAACTTATTTGGTCAACAAAATAAAAAATTGTGGAGTCACCCTAATAAACAGTTAATTTTATTTAATATATTTTCCGATGTCAATAATGTATTCAACTTACCAAAACTACTTGAAATCACCTTTTTCGAACCATTAGAAAGTGGCGATTGTGGTCTACAATCTCTTCTATACCGGGTCACAGTGTGGTATGCGGTGTGGCCTGTTCTCAATCCATATTAATTTGATTTCTCAATATCATTTGTCAAATACACATGAAACTAGAAATACATCTAGTTTGGCATTTCAAATCTTTGTTTTGAGTTATTTACATGTCTAGTGGTAATATACTTCGCTTTGAATGAGCTTCAACAAACACTTCGGTCGCGTTAGGGGACAACACTTCATATGCGACCGTTTGTGTTCATTTTGGTGTTGTCCCCTAACGCAGCGTTTGTAACGGTCGTGAAATAAATTTCATGAAAGCTCGAAAATCTAGGTATACAGTATTGTTCTGTGACTATCGATGATCAAATTCCTAGAACAAATGGATGCTCTAAAGTTTGAGATAGAGCAGGTTTTTTGATAAATACAAGTGAAGGTTGGAAAATCAATATTTTGCTCTGTTGTCCCCTAACGCGACATTTTCACCTCTCAGAATGGAATGACAACCTGAAAAATATCGAACTCATAACATTAACGTTGTGTTAGGACTTTTAAAGTATTCAATTAAGTGTTTTGAGCGTACATCGTATGATTTTTCAAACGACAAGCTGTTAACAGTTGCATAATGCGTGCAAACGTTGTCCCCTAACGCTGGAATGTGTCAGTTGTCTAATAGCATCATTATCAAATTCCTGCAGAGAAAACATTTCTTTTCAAATTGAGCTCGCATTTGTAGAGATGTACTGTAATAAGGGTCTTTATTTAATAGGAAGCTAAGTTAAAATTGATTTAATGTCTATGAAACATAGAACTGCTCACCAAAAAAATGCATAACTTTCAACATTTGCTAAAAATGTTTTTGCCTTTCTCATTCACTCTAAAATTCTTCAATCTAATCCCGACCCGGAGGGCCGAGTGTCATATGCAGGGCAGCAGAGAGAAAATACGGGCCCGGGGGGTCCAACGTACGGGCCCCCACTACTGTGTATTGCCTGAGTACAAAAAAATCAATGTTTGAAATCCATTGGATTTCACTGATATAATGTATAGTACACTGAAATTTTATATTTATGTTCAATTTTTTGTTCTAGTAGTTTGTAGTGCCTATGAAGGAAAAAAATGTAGAGTTTTTTATACTTTGGGAGTGTTTAATACCTCTTTCGAAGTTTTGGTGACTTTGAAAAGCGCCATTTTTGTTAATAGTATTTATAAAAGTAAGGAAATGGCAAGATTATAAATGTAGTAATTACAAAATCTAAAATATCTAAACGGCGATCAACGTCAAAAGATAAAAAACAATAGGAGAACTAAATATCAAAAGAATGTACAAAAGAGCTAAAAACTACAAAATCAACCAAATAAACAAATTAATGTCAATAGTCAAAAATGTTTAATCGAGAAAAACCAAAACAAAACTAAAAAAAATTGATAAAAGAAAACAGGAAACTAGAAAAACATATTGCGAAGTCGAATATTATTGAACAAATGGTGAAAATAATGAAAAATCGATAGGAAAGTAGGAATTTTTTTTAGAATCAATGAAAATGAAAAAAAAAACTACTTAAAAGAATACAAACATTACCATAAAAAATGCATAAAACTGAAAAACTCGATAAATCAAGAATAATAAAATTTATTAAACATTAAATGTTTTGTTTTTTTTGTTATTTAAAGCAATAGAAAAAAAATAAATCGTTAAGAAAGCATAAAACAAGAGGAGTATATATAAAAGACGAGAATAAAATAACCATAGAGAAATTTTAAAAAATGGACGATCCAGAAAATTTTGAAAAACTGGAAAATTGAAACGATGAAAAGACGAAAAAGAAGAAAATTGGAAGTATTGAACAAAAACGGAGCAAACAGACAAAATGAAAAACAAAAAATAGTAGAAAAAAAACCAACATGGTATACTATAGAATCACAAAAATGAAGTTATTAACACGAAAAAATGAATAAAATGGATATTATTTAAAGAATTAAAAAAGCAAAAATAAATTCAAACAACGAACTAAATGTAAAATTAAGAAAAAGTGGACCTAGTGTCAAGAAAAGATAAATCAAATGTTTTTTAGGAAAATAAAAAAATCAATGTATAGGAAAATAAATCGAAAACATGAAGAAATAACAATAACGAATTAAATCTTAAGAAAAAGGTATAAAAAATTTAAAAAAAAATTAAATTAAATAAACAATGGGAAAAAATAAAACTACGATAAACGAAAAGCTAAAAACTAGAAAATGAGGAAGAAAATAGGAGAAAGGTAAAATTAAACAATAAGACAAATTGGAATAAATTTGAATAAGTAAAATTGCTTTTGGAAATGCAAAAAAAGAAAAGAAAGGAAGGGGGTGGGCGTGGCGTAGTTGGTAAATCGATTGCCTTGTACTCAGCGCACCTGGGTTCGAGTCCCGACCCCGCACATAGGGTTAGAAATTTTTCACAAGAGATTTTTCTAACCCGAAGAGGCGAATGACCTCAAGGTTAAAACCTCTATAATCGAAATAAAAATAAAAAAAAAGAAAGGAAATAGAAAAAGTCTATGACAAGAATAAATGTAGTAAATAGTCAAATTCTAAAAATTAGATGGAATGACAAAAGAAACAAATTAAAAAGCAGGGTATTAAAATATGAAACAATAAGAAAAAAGGAGAATGTTCTCAAAAAATTGCGAATAAAATTAAATAACAGAAAAAAACTATAAATTAAAGTAAGTGATAGTGAAAAGCAATAGAAAAAAACCAAAATTAAGCATCGTAAAAAGATGGATAAAATAAAAGTATGCAAATAAAAAAGGCAGAATCTTACAATTGTAGAAATACAAATACAATCCACAACTTCAAAAAATAGATCAATGAAATTTTAACAAAATAAAAAAATCCATGTGAGAATAAAAAAATGGTAAAAATGAGAAACATGGATCAAATTTCAAATAAGGGTTTGGTTGGATTTTACGCTATGCTAGTTTCGAAAACATTCATAATCCTATAAAAATATGAATTCTCTTTTATTTGTGTTGGTGTGTTAGCACACCTTAAAATAATTTACAAGAATGTTGTAACTGATTTCTAGAAAATAGTTCAAAAATAGAAATAAAATCGTTACGTTCAGGAAGCGACGTTCAAAATCTCACGCTCACTTCTCTAATACGAAAAGATTTTGTATGCGGATTTAACTTGCTACATTAATTATCTAATCTTGCTAACTAGATGATTTTGTTTGGTAGCAGAGTTAAATGTTCTGTTCGAAATCAACCAAACACAATTTAGCAATTTGGTTGAACGAATGCTTCTTAGAATCATTGGCAGCTGCAGGCAGGGTTGCCACCTCTGGAGAGGCTTTGACCCGGAGATTTTCATTGATCTGGGGGGTGGTGGATTTTTAGTGGAACGAGACAGAAATTGGAATCAAAGCGATTGCTAGGCATTTTAGAGCACTTTAATCGCTTTTTATTACCACGTTAAAGTAAAACTGTAAATTTTTCACGATTGAGAACGGTTTTATCGGTTTAATGTGGTGTAGTATTACACTTCCCCGACTAAGTGTCAAGAATACAAAAGCACCAGCTACTCTCACTGTGGAGGTCGAACGAGCATTGCTCTCCTCCACAACTAACAGCAAAAGGAGAGCAAACGAGGCAGAGCTGTGACATCACACTATGTGGTGTCGGTTATTCATCACCAACAAATTTTAATTTCGCAACAAAGGGGCAAAACTCACCTCCCAAGCCCAGTTAAGGATCGCTGCTGGAGTAGCAACAACACCGCAAGAACTCGTTTGATGTTGACCTAGTCAGTTGGATTAAAACAAATCTGCCAGACCTTAGTGCAGCTGGTGATAAGCACCACTAAGAGTGAAATGATTTGGTAAAATTGCAGTAAAATAACTTTTTTACACCATTTTGAGCAACTTAGTTTCAATTGTAGCACATAGCGAAATATTACTTTCTTAACCCTCCGGAATTCGCGCATATGGCTTACCGAACGAGCAGCCGCTGGTCCCCTAAGACGATTTCGCTAGATTTTCAGAGCAGCGTGCACTCAGTTCACTAGCGCGACTTCCGGAAGGTTAATTTGTAGTAAATTTTATTTGTTTTTCATTTTCATTGCTTTATGAAAGAAATTAGCAATATTTGATGAACTATTCGCCACCTTGAAACGAAGGGTTAGTCGGAAAAAATAAATCTGAAAGAGAGTAATAGTTAATTTAGACTTTTTAAATATTTTGTAAAGAATCAATTAATTCCAAAAAAAATTGAACCTATGCTTCTTCCCACCAAACCTGGAGAAATTGATGTAAAACCCGGAGACCCGGAGATCGCTCCTGAAAACCGGAGTCTCCGGGTCAAATCCGGAGAAGTGGCAACCCTGCAGCTAGGGATTGTGAACTGAGAGATTCTTCATGCTCCATGACATCTAAAATTTTAAACAAAATTATTAACACTATACTCGACTTGTTGTGTACGCAATTTGCTGTTATAATGAAAATGTTGATAAAAGGCCGTATTTGAAGGAATTGTAAAACGTATTTATTTATTTTTTGCGTTGCCTGGCCTCTTTGCTAGGGCGAATTGGTAGTCTAAAATCGCCGAAAAAAGCTACGTCATTTGAGTTTGACCCCTTTACAAAAATGTTTCGGTATTATCTCGTATCTGAATATGATTTTTAATAGATTTTGTATCAATGAACGGCAAACCAAAGATATTAAATTTTAAATTTCAATTTTTGGATTAATTTCAAATTATTGTGGTATATCAAGAGTTATTGATGACTCATTTGACCATTTGAGCTCTCAAATAGAGGTAGGGCTACCACCTCTAGTGGTACTTTGACCAGCAGAATTTTACTGAGCAGGGGATAGACTTCAAGAGACACAACCTCCTGCTAGGCAGCCATTTTGTCCTAGCCAACATCCCCATTTGTTAAAATCAAAACAACTTAATGCTATTGCACTGGCGACGTAGGCCTAGAAGCGGCTAGGCCCATCATATGTTGACTACTGTCAAAGTCTGTCTATGGAGATATAGCTGATGACAGGAGTGACACCCCCCTGGTTGAAATCAATATGCACTGTTTTATTTCTTATATAGGTCTTAGCACTAGGAGGAAAAATATCTTATTTTCTTCACATTCACCGTAGAGTGTAATGTTTTGGTAAAGCACGCCCGATCTGAATGAAATAACAAGATTATAACAGAATGCAATTTTCGTAACATATTGTGTTATGAATTTGGTCTCGTTAGTAGTTAAAATAACTGAAAATTATAACAAGTAACAACGGGAGATATAGTTTTGAAATATTCTTGTTATGTGTTTCTGATCGGAACTCTAAATGTGCCGTTCACATTTAGCTGTATGTTTTTGCACTTTTTAACAGATTTGTTGATTTAGTTGGATGTAGTGATTTGCTTTCTCGAATATTCACAAAGAATTTAAAAGCACCAACCACTCTCGCAGTGAAGGATAACCCGAGCGAGCTTTGTTCTGCTCCTCAATAAACAAATACGGGGTGTGAAATCACACTTCAGTTTCTTTCGAGAATCTTTGTGAGGAACATTAAACCATTGAAGCGAAGGTTCAATGGGTTAAAGTAAACCCAAATGGCACTTTTAAAATAATATTTGTCAACGCCCTCCTTAACAATTGGGGCCAGCAACCCGAGGATGATGTTTATGAGGACTGGGTGCTGGGCGATTCCTGGTAAAGAAAAGGGCAACGCAATATTGCAAAATAATCCAATGGATTCTTCCGGGCAACTTCGGATTTACCGAAACTCGCCTCCAAAAACCGGTGTGGCAACCCTAAGCAGGGTTTTTTCTTTCAATAATTACTTTCAATACTAATCCAGCGCTTTCGAAGATTGGAAATTCAATAAATCAAAAAAATCGATTTCAAATTGGCGAAATTTGAAGACAACCTCATGACTTCTAATCAAACCATTTAATTGTTTAACCCTTACAAGTCTGATATTTTTGTTTCGATTATAGACGTTTTAACCTTAAGGTCATTCGCTTCTTCATTCAGGTTAGGAGTTTTTGCTATTACAAATCTCTATTCCTGCGTGCGGGATTGGGATTCGAACACAGATGAGCTGCGTACATGACATTCAAAGTACAAATTCCGCTATGCCCGCTCGAGTCTGATCTTGTTTCGATGCGAGAATTAGGTTGGTATAAAAGTAGTTGATAGCAAATATGCAATAGTTTAGAGTTTTCGTTATTCTAGTTACCTCATACACAATATGTTGAATTTATAATCGTATTCTCACATAATTTTTTGTCGAAAAAGTATTTGA